>NW_027509119.1:4922500-5137500 GCF_051911475.1 Siphateles boraxobius | reverse complement strand
GTGCATGTGAGTGTGTGTGTTTGCATGTATGCAGTGTGCATTTTGTGTGACAGGAAATTACCAACACATTTTTGAGAAATATGATGATGTGTTTTACTCCGCCATGGTGACAGAAGCTTACATTCACCTGTTATTCACAATTTATTTCCACAGATGAGCATGACAGTGAGTCGGCCAACAGTCTGACTTACTGTATCCCAGACAAGATGCAAGTGCCAGGTCTTTATCCAAGGCACATTCCAACCCTCACAGATACCATCTATTATCATCTGACATCATCTCTGGGTTACTAGTTTACTGACCCACTAACATTCCACACTAAATGCCACATGCCTAAACACTTGACTAGTTACTTGCCATCTAGCAGATGCTTTTTCAAGCTTTCAGTGCACTAATTGTAGGGATAATCCGCCTGGAGCAACCCGAGGGTTAAGAGCCTCACTCAGGCACTCTGCTATTCATGGGAAACACCAGATCAGATGAACAGTCGAGATATGTATTACATAATAGTAAATTGAATTCAACTTTGTACGATTTTTCAGTTACACTTTATTTTAAGGTGTCATTGTTACAGTGTAATTATATATTTAAGTACTGAGTAAAATTAAGCAACTACACGTACTTACTATAGGGTTAGGGTGGGATTAGGATTTTGGTTGAGGGTTAATTGCATGTAATTAGGCATAATTTACTGTTATTACTATGGTAATTACATGTAACAATGACACTGTAAAATAAAGTGTTACCGATTTTTCTTCTAAAATTCCAAAGAAGCTGCAAAGATGTGGGACAGTTTTAGACAAACGAGCTATAAAATAAATACTTTAGCTCAGATAAATACAACATGGGCCAACCCTAAATTAAAAAAAAAAGTATCTATACATACAATTCAATTTAGTTTCCAGCTGAAATGAACACTAGAGGCAATAAAACACACCAACAACTTTATGATTATAGGATCAGATTATCAATTAATAGTCATATTTCCATTTTGTTCCTTGCAAAATACTGTTATAACCTCAAAACACTTTTACCATAATGCATGATTTATAAACTAATATATTTGGATGTTCGGATCACATAACCAGCTCCATTTGTATAGCTTTTTTTTGCCATAGTAAACTTGCTCGGTAGCTCACCTGATACAGCATCACACTTCAGATGTGGAGCGATTGTCCAACACGAGTCATGATAAAAGAGCTCAAAGGTTGTAGAAGCAAATGAATATGGCATGGTTACTTCTTCAAATGTGTTTTCATCTCATGTTTTCTTTTGTTAATACTTTAGGGTAGGGTTTAATGCAGGTGGTTAACCTTTTAGAGCCTCTCATTCATTTCCAACCTGCCATAAAACATTGCCAGATTCACGTTTATCTGTTTTAGATAAAACTGGATGCACTTTTAGCATTTCACTTTGAAAGTCTTGCGAAACGTGCAAGAAGCAACGTATCCTTTTGCAGAAATGTTGCATGTATTTGCAATGAGCCTGGGTTGGACAATTTGGTCTTTGATGAAGAATCTAACAATTTGATTAGATGTGTCCATTTCCTGAAATGATTACACACTTTGGTATGTTTAATCCCATAGCCATTTATGAAAAACAATTTACATATTTCACATATCAGGTGTCTGAAATCGCCCCCTTTACCCCTAAATAGGGCACTATTTAAGGGAACAGACATTTTTAGTGGTGTCCAAAACCATAGTGGACGTTATCGAGTGCACTCGTTCAATCCCACAATGCACCGCAACAACGAGTGCACAACCGATGTACGCTTAATGGCTAAAGAATACCCATAATGCACTGTTAGAGTCGCACGCTGCAAATGAGTTCCCGCGTCTCACCAGAAGATGAATCATCTATCCATCCATTTTCCAAACCGCTGGTCCAATGTGGCAACAACGTAATAACATACAGGTATAAAATCCCTTTTGATTGATTATTAAATAGTTTTAAAAAGTTTATACGTGCTAGTTTCCATGACAGAGTTCAAGATAAATCTTTTCATTACTACTGGAGCTGCCAGTTTGCTAAGTTTCAAATGATTATTAAATGGGTGGTTCAGGATTTTGGACATCGGACCTCAGTTCCAAGTCAGCCTGGGTGTTATTTATCAGTGGAGACAGTTTTCAAAAAATTTCATCCAGTCCTTCCAGTTGCATAGTTCGCCAGTGCTAGGCTAGCGCGGGTCAACGGTATCTGCTATAGCCTGCCATTAAAAACAGTTTTACCCCCTCCACAGTACACAAGAAGAAAATAAATTATAATGCCAGACTATCAATGTAAATGTCTGTTGAGAGAATAATGTTAGAAATCAAATTACTCTTGCATCCCAATGATCACATTACATTTACAGGAACTAGTTTCTCAGCAGCGGCAGAAGTTTACTTTGCTCCGGTTAGTAGTACTGCGCCGAAAAGAAAACACAGAACAGAAGCGCACTACAGTCGGGACGTCTAGCTAGCTAGTAGTAGCCTTGAACAACGATATTGAAACATTCGATTGTAAACGAAGGAACTGGCAACATGGGTGATTCGTGTGCATTTCGAAATTGTAAAAATAAGTGATTGTCATGTGGACCGGCTCTCTCGGTTGCCTAGGTAACTTAATATCACTCCGCCGCTGCTGTGGACTGTGCTAATAAATACAGGGAACAAAGTATAACTATGGCAAGGCGAAGAAAGGTAGTTTGATTTCTAACATTATTCTCTCAACAGACATTTACATTGATAGTCTGGCGTTATCATTTATTTGCACTTAAATAAAGTTTTAAATGGCAGGCTAGCAGATACCGTTGACTCGCGCTAGCCTAGCACCGGCGAACTATGCAACTGGAAAAAATTTTGAAAACGGTCTCCACTGATAAATACCACCCAGGCTAACTTGGAAATGAGGTCCGATGTCCAAAATCCTGAACGACCCCTTTAAACGACAAGCACAAAATGCGCAAAAGCCCTTCTGACACACTCAGTGTCTGAATTCACTCTCTCGTTTTCATTCACTCCCTCAAAAAACCTACAATAGTGAGGTAATGTAGGAAATAGTGAAGGTGATTTCGAACACAGCCAGACGCGTCTCATTCTCGTGTGTGTGGTATTGTTTACAGTAACACAGGGTGGAGTCTTAGAGGAGCAGTCTGGTGACCTTTGGGGTCATGGTGTCAGGTTTGTTTAGTCTGCTCTTTCTGATCATCCCTCAAGCGATGGACACCTGACAAAAGCATAGAGAGAGGGAGGACAAAGCCTGATGGAAGAGTGGGAGTGCCACTCGCCAGACTATGAGTAAAGCATTGTCGCACATAAGGTGGAGATGTAGGGGATTTTTTATGTTTGTGCGTGTTGACAACTCAAGGTCACATAAAATCAAATATAGCCAACAACGCCTTCTCTCACACCAGCCGTATCTGTGGGAAAATCTCCAGAGCGTGTACACTAAACTATTTTTATTGATCGATTCTCTCTTTAATTTCTCTCTGAAAGTAAGCCAAACCACTAACAAGGTTGTGTAAACTCCCACGCACCAAAAACCCAACCCTCATTTCTTCCTTTCTTTATTTGCTTTCTAACAGATATAACCTTTTCTCATTGTAACGTGTATGTCAGATAAAAACAAGGAAATAAAGTAGTGTTGAAGAGACTGCATTCTCATTGGTCACTCATATATTTTTTGCATTTCATCACAAAATGTCTGCAACAGTTCAATTCCAGATAAATACAAGGTTTTGAAATCCTGAAATTTGTTTTTGTAATACTTGACCATGCATTACTAATGCAAGGGTGTTTTGGGTGGTGCTAGGCAGTTATAATAGGACAGTAATAAAACATCTCTCTTCAACAAACTGCATGGTTTGAAATATAATAGCAAAATACTAAATGTGAACAATAGTAATAGTGAAGCTTGCATTAGACAGCTCTCAGTACATTAGGTCTTGTCCATGTTGTCATCTGCATTTCAAAGACATTCAGGAATCACCACCACAAGTAAAACAAATGAAGATGTATTTCCCTTCTCTCATCCATTCATCAACCTCTGGACAGACATTTCTCCTTCTCTATTGTTCTGTATTGGCTTTGTAAGAAAAATAAAGTGGGGAATCAATGCAAACCCCATTACCATAACATGCTTATGTCCATTATAGTCAGTGTGAAGAATCTTATCATGTGCTCCACAAAGCAACATTAAAACATTAAAAAAAACTACCACAGCTACATGTCAGTATTTTGATATTTGCAGGTGATTTCTTGTCATACATACATTCAGATATTAATATGGAATTCGATGTTTTTTCAAGTATGTCAGGGCTCTGTTGTAAAATATAGAGATTCATGATCCAATTCGTCAAGTATAGTATTATGAGTGTGTATTCCATAGGAGAGAGTGTATTGTGTATTTATGAATACAGGCGTGATTGATGTGTTTGGGATATTAGCCCGCCATACAGGAATGACCAAGCTCATGGTTCAGCGATCAAAATCCATCATTTTCTTGAGAAAGAAAGTGGTATATTACACTTTTCAGTGGTATATTATTTATGTGTACCTGCTTCAAGTGTATTATTATATGCAAGATAAACTAAATGCTTGTGACTTTGTGTGTTCTTGTGTCAGGCTTGTTGCTGTGCTAAATGAAAATCTCTGACTCCCCCTGCTGCTGTGTCATCATACTTCAACTTAAACCGAGGATGTGTGCATTAACCTAGTTTTACTAATTTCATTTTTTAATAATGTTTTTTTTTTAATGCAAGTAATTTGAACATTTAGTAATTTAAAACTGAATGAATTTTGTAACACTTTACTTACATTTATATTTAATCATTTAGCAGAAGCTTTTATCCAAAGCGACTTACTAATGCGTTAATGAATAATGCATTAAAGGTATTCATAATGTACTTTATAATGCATTATAATAAATAATTGTGATGTTGGTACATCTGAAATTGGTTGTTTGTCATATTTAGTCCATTATACTTTCTAAAGGTGTGTACAATGAAAGTATAAAGTGTGGTTACAGTAATTAATGAGACCATAAAATGCATTATAAGGTGCATTAAAAGGCGTAAATAATGCATTAAACATAGTTTAGTGAAGTAAAACTGTTACTAAACACTTCTTTAAAAATGCTTTATCACAGGCGGTTTACTTGCATTGATATATATTTATATATTTTTTACAATTTCCACCAGGTGAAAAACCAAAGACAAAGTGAGAAACTTTTATTTCAGTAGTTTGGTTGGTAGAAAAAATATGAATAGAAATGATAGGCTGCAGTCCGGGCATTTCTGGACTTATAGACTTTTATCTATTTACATCCAGAACAATAATGAGCTATATTCTCTATACAGTGAGTCTTCTGAAAAACAGAACGAGCTTATTAAGACTTGAGTTGATAACAGTATTTTTTAAGTGTCATTCTGTAATGTAGAGTCACCTTGATAATCTTGTACTGATACGTATATTAATACGCTTGCTCTCACTCACTCACTCACTCACTCACTACAAGGCAAAATAATCTTTGTAAAACCTTCCACGCACACTCCCATAAAAGAGCTAGCTGTTAAAAAAAAGAGCCACAGAAAATCACAAGGCGACGTGCTTTCCAATACGTGGCAATCTGGGATACGGTGGAACGCACTAGAAGATGTTCGGCAGCAAACGGTAGGGCACAACATTGGTGTAGCGCTCCCAGTCCTTGCCGTACTTGTTTCCACAGCGGTGCTCATCACGAATGCAGCGGTGCACCAGTAGGATGGTCATGTAGACGATGTAAAAATAGGGCAGTAAGTGATCTCCACCACACGCCATGCAATACGCCAGTGAGCCCATCAAGTCGCCCGTGTAGTTCATGTGGCGAGCCACTCCCCAAAACCCTGAGGTCATCAGTTTGCTCTTGTGAAGACCACCGTCGGCCGATCGGTACGTACACTCCACGAAGGTGGGCTTCTTACCCCAGATTTTGCAGTTACCCTCTGTGCGACGGAAAAGGTCTTTCTGGTGGTTGGTTGAGCGGAAGATGTAGTAGCCCATCAGACCCAGGATGAGGACGCCTGCGGCGTGGGGCGTAGAAAGCTGGATGGGGTTGTAGACCAGGTAAAGGCCCTAAAAAACAAGAACATGAATCAAGATCTACATGTCTTAAACAGCATTACTCTCCTATTGAAATCAATGAGGCTGCGTATGAGGTGAAGGATCAACTAAAATATTAGAGCTGCAGAATTAATCGTTACAAGATGGCGATGGCGATTCAAACACCAATGTGATCTTATTCCTAAATGACAGTGATTCAGCTATTTCTATTAAACCTTTAGCAAGTACGATCACAGCGGACATTTGCATTGGCGCTGCCGCTGACCCAGAGAGAGCAGTTGTCCTGAATAGGTATCATAGACTGTAAAAAAAGATGGACGACGTGTCCCTACATCCTTGCACTGTAGACAAAAAAGCCCAAATATTTTAGAAATAACCGTTGACATCTTGAGTCTGAGCAGTAGTAATCGTGAGGTGGTATCGCAGTCCCGCCCATATTCCCGCAGACTCAATCGCATTGGAAAAAGGTTATTGGAAAAACAAACTCTTGAACTGTTTGTAGGTCTGTGTGATGAAAACTACCTTAAATGACAGAAACCTCCGGAAAAAAAATTATATAAAGTGCAATTGGATTTTTTAGTTTGGCTCGCCCCATTTGACTACATTAAGAGGTTGGGTTTATGCCCTATAAGGCAGCCAGCCACCAGGGGGCGATCAAAATGTTTTGGCTTGTGTGCGGCACACTTGATAGGTATGAAACAGCTTTACAAACAGTCTTTTGAACCACACAGGATCATTATTTCTGTTACAATAATACAAATGATCACAGGAGTACTGGGATAAAAGTTCATAGTTCTGTTGAGTTATTGAGCAAAGTTCAATTACATCGTTACACCAGTAGGTGGCGACAAGTGACTGTTTGTCACTGAATCATTCTTTCAAGAGTTTCATTCAAAAAATGCTGATTCATCCAGTAATGAAACAAGTAAAGTGAAGTGAGTCATCGAATCATTCATTCAACCCGATTTAAAAAAATTCAAATGAATTAAAACTGCAGGAATTAACATTTTGTCAGAAGCTGTGGTAAATTACATTATTTTGTTTAGTCGTCTCTTCAGAATCGTGATCTCTATTTTAAACAAAAACAATTCACCCTTCGCCGGGAGTTTAATTGACAGGCGATCTGACAAATCATAATCCGCCATCCACCAGTTTTGTGTTATACAAAGCAGTCGCGTTGCGTAAACCACTAACCTTGGTTGACTTGAGCGTGAAAAATGAGTACTGACATATTTTCGCTGTTGAAACAACATTCCTTCTGATGTTCATTCATGTTTATTTGATGGTGTAAATTAACTAGAAGGAAGAGATGATCGATTCACGATCGGCGCTACAGCGATCTGTCACGACACATTAAAGAGCCACAAAAAGGTATTTATTGTTTAAATATCTTAAAGAAAGGACAAAATTGTCTCCACGCTGTATTTTTCACCGCATGAGAACATGATGTGTGGCGTGAGAGCAGTTTAGTGGCTTGTCGGACGTAACTATAGAGGGCGGGTCTTTTCGAACGGTCCATACGCTTATTTCACGCAGCCGTTATATTGAAATCGAAAGCAAGGCTCCGGTGGGAAGAAAACCGGAAGTGTCGCTTTTAATCATAGAAGAGTCGCGAATGCAATGGCGTATTGTGTTTAATGCAGAAATTAGTTATTCTAAAAATGTACATACATTTCTTTCATACTTTAGACTATATACAGTGAAAACCAAAAAAAAATTTTTTTCAGAAAGTAAAAAAACAAGCAGGAACGAACTATATCTATATATCCTATATCGGAAATTAACATCCAATAGTGTAAATCTCGGCAGCAGCTTCAGGTTGGTAGTCCAAGGCATTGTTGTTTATCTTTACTTCCGGGGTTCTTCCCACCGGAGCCTCGCTTTCGATTTTAAAATAACGGCTGCGTGAAATAAGAGTATTGTAATCTAAATGTATTCAGATTTGTGCAGCTCGATAAAATTGTGAATCCAATATTGTAGATGCGCAGAAGTCAAGCGCTGACACACACCTGCAGTGTGTAGAGGAAAGGGAGCCACACACAGTCTCCCCAGCCCAGGTACCAGCCAAAATGATCATGGCAGATGTCTATAGTCTTGAGGTACCAGGCTTCATTCCAGAAGAAGTCCAATACATAGATGGCCTTAGAGAAGAAAGAGGGCACATTAGTGATATTAGGCAGTGATGGGAATAATATGGATAAATAATAATAATTAAAAAAAACACTTCATGAATCAATACAGAAAAAAAATATCTAAATCTATCCATCATCTGATCAATTGTGACTAATTAAATGTTATGCAACGCTAAACCTTTGGCGAAACCTTAATTTTGCGAATTGAAGCTAAAATTTAATCCTATATAGCCTCCTGTATCATATTTGATATGTACATTTCAAAGGCCTCTAAATAATCAACATGATCAAAACTTTGCTGAAAAACCTGTTGCACACAATCTACCACATGCTTTTTTTTGTCGTCTGATTGCTAGTTTTTACTTTTTTGGCAGGTAAAAGGCCTTTTTAGTATACTTTTAAAAACATGTGGTATGTGTGTGAAATGTTGCGGGATGCGTTTTTCAGTGAAATCTTTCATAAAAGTAATCATGAGAATCACACTTACTATACTGATTCAACTTTGGTTTACTTGATTATCCAAACATATATATTTTTTAGAAAGAGATGCACATTAGCTGAATGTGAGCTTGCAGCTGACTGTGAGAAAGGGGCGGAGTTTAAGCCAACTAAATGAATGCATTAAACTTAAGTGCAAAACACATCAACCTTTACCACTGCATGTTGTACATGTTTTGTACTGAAGTATGAGCAATAGTTAAGTTGTTTTATAGCGCCACCTAGTGGCTCCACGACTCACTTGCAAAACATTGACCAGGATCATGGAGTTTGTCACGTAACCGTACAGCTCCTGCTGTTTGGCAGCATAGGATAAGTTAATCAGAGTCCACGCCACGATACCCGGCCGGCCATTGAAGAAAAGCTTGAAGTCGAACCATTCTCCTATACGAGGGTTGAACTCTATTCCCATCATGTAGTTGTAGAAGATGTTGCCTGTGAATTTACTGCAGATCAAACATGAACAAGATTGACCCATTTAGTGTGAACATGAATTTTACTGCATGACCAGTGGAAAACTACAGAGACTAAAATCATCAACAGGAAACAACAGGGTTTCTGTAGATTTTATGACGGTAGATATAAGACTTTTTAAAGACCAAGTAAAGAAAATCTAAGGAATAAAGTGAAGGGAACTCTGTCATGTGCTCTAAATGTAAATGTTGAGGGAGAGACCTCAGTATTTAAGGTTCTTCCTCTGTATTTTTGTCTTGTTTTCCAGTGCAAACATCTAAAGATTCTTAAAACAAAGATACATTTACTGGAGAAGAAAAGTGGTATAGGGTAGTCATCTTGTTTTCTGTGAAATGATCAAAATGAAGTGAGTTTATGATTAAAATAAATTCAAAACCATTGACATATATTTGTTTTTGTTTTAAGTGTAAACTCAGTTAATTTTGTCTTGAAAATAAGAGTTCATATCTTAATTTTGCTTCTCCAGCAAATATATCTTGATTTTAGAATGTTTAGATATCCGTACCGGAAAACAAGACACAAAAACTGAGGAAGATATTAACTTTTTTTGCAGTGCATGCATCATTTAATGCCATGACTTTATGAATTGAAGCCCTTTGCTCTGATTTAAGATGTTTTTATGGCCTTACATTGTGGAATTAAGACGTTTAAAGACCTTTTTCAGACCCTTTTAAATCCTTCAGTCATCTTTTAATTGATGCTGATTAACCCTGAATATGTTTTATTACTGAAGCCATGTCTAGCAAATAGCTTACAAAGTTATTCTATGCGTTGTTCTTGTTCTTTTTGGTTTCAATTATATGTGAAAAAAGATCTGAAATGATTTTACGTGGATTCATTTGTTGAAGATCTGTGTAGACTATTATACCCACTGTATGTACAGTAAATAATCAGAATGTGTTTTCTCACCAGTCCTCCGGGTTGGTAGGGAACAGATAAGCTTTTATGAACGCGAAAGTGGACACGGCATAGCCGAGGATGTTGGTGCACCATAACAGAGGGATCCAGTTGTCAATGAGGATGGTTGGTGAAAACCAGTGAAAGTATTGAGCGTTAGCCACCCACAAAACATGAGTGATTATCCAGCACTGCAGACCGTTGACCTCATACTTATTAATCAAACCTGACAATAAGAGAGAAAGCAACACTTACATATTATATCAATGAAAAATGAATTAAAATATTAAGAATAATTAAGCCTCTTCTGCTCACCAAGGCTGCATTTATTTGATCAAAAATACAGAAAAAATTATAATATTGTGAAATATTATTACAATTTAAAATGACTGATTTCTATTTGAATATATTCTCAAATGTAATTTATTCCTGTGATCAAAGCTATATTTTTAGCATCATCACTCCAGTCTTCAGTGTCACATGATCCATCAGAAATCATTCTAATATGCTGATTTGGTGCTCAAGAAATATTTTCGATTATTATAATCTTGAAAACAGTTTTTGCTGTTTAATATTTCATGGAATCTGTGATACACTACCATTTAAAAGTCTGGGGAATAGGGGTGTAACGTTTCACAAAATTCACGGTTCGGTTCGATACGATACAGTGTTGTCACGGTACGGTTCGGTTCGATACAATACAGCAAAAAGAAAAATGCCAGAGAAATTTCCTATTTATTAAAAGAAAAAATATTTTTAAATAAGTGTGAGTTTTCCTACATCTTGAAACTTTTAGTTTTATAAATGGGGGTAATCTTTGAAGGATGAACAATTAATGTTTTGGTCATCACATTAAAAATAACATTTAAATATGACAATATTTGAATTTTGAAGTGCTGGAAAAAGATGTGTGATGTGATTGAAAGCATTTTACTATTTCTGCCAAACTTCCATGGTTACAGTGAGTGTTGGTACAGTAAATCCATGGTGCCTGTTGCTGATCTGTAGATTTAAAACCTATAACTAGTTCATTCATGGAACAATGTTTCTCCTGATTTCCACGTCAGCGCTGTTTGATCCGTTAATAACGGAGAAATTGTAATGCATCTCACTCGATCTCGCAGTCATGTTATTACTTCAGTGGCGAATTCAAATGCTTTGTTTACTGGATCTCTCAGCGCTGTGTAACAGTGTCGCTTCATCAAGATCGGCTCGCGCTGCACTGATGTTGATGGTCCGAACTGATAAACGATCCGTGAAGCACAAAATAATAGTAACGCAGTTTCGTTCCGCTTTCATTGCGTTTGGCATTTGATGTTGCGCAACGTTGTGATGGTGGATTTTGGTCAGCAGGAAAAATGGTCCAACGAATCGTTCGGTTCTTTCTAATGCGTACCGAATACCGAACCGAAAGCCTCGTACCGAATACATGTATCGTTACACCCCTACTGGGGAATGTAAATAAATAAATACATAAATAAATAAATATATATATAAATGCTGTTATTTTGTACCACAGTTTCCACACAAAAAGTAGCAAAAATTGTTTTCAATATCAATAATACATATTAGAATGATTTCTGAAGGATCATGTGACACTGAAGACTGGAGTAAGGATGCTATTTTTAAATTAACTATACTAAATTAGAAAATGTCCTAGCCTCTTTGCACTGGCTTCCTGTCCAGGCTAGGATACAATTTAAAATACTTCTAACGGTTTTTAAATCTCCACGAACACTGGCCCCAAGTTACTTAGCAAATACCATTCAGCTCCAAGCAACTCCCAGAGCCCTCAGATCTTCCAGTCAGGGCCTGCTGCATGTCCCACGGTCCCGGCTAAAGCGGAAGGGTGACAGAGGCTTCTCTGTTGCTGGCCCCCAGCTGTGGAACCGACTGCCACTCGAAATCAGAAATGCCCCCTATATTGATATCTTTAAGGCTAGACTTAAAACCCACCTTTTTATATTGGCCTTTTAGGCATCTTAAATGTTTTTCCTGCTAAGTGTGTTTTAACCTGCTGTCTCTCTGCAATGTTTTTAGCCTAAACTAATTGTATTTGTAAATGCATTTCTATTACATGTGTTTTATTACCCGGTGGCCAGTACAACCATGTACAGCACGTTGGTCAGCGCAAGCTATTTTAAATGTGCTATAGAAATAAACTTTACTTACTTACTTACTAACAAATATTTTAAAAAGTTTAATCAAATATATTTAGCCTTGGAGAGTAAAATTATTAAAGTAATTATTATTAAAATCCGAATCATTCCAAACCTTTGTCCACCAGTGTACATTCTACCACATCTTCCCAAACCTAGTCAATTGAGTAAATGTACATGAATATTTCTGATAAATGAATGTATCTTTGATTACCTGCAGGTGTTCGGGCACCATCCTGAACTCCTCCCACGTAGCCTGGAAGAATCTTATGCAGTAAATCTGGAACGCACATGTACAGCACCACCTATTGTAGAGACAACCGAACCTCACAGTTCAAGTCCATGTCTTTCTCACTACAAATGGTATTTGTTCTGTATTCTTCTGTAATTCTGCACACCTGAAATGTGACCCAGACTGCGTAGATCTTGGCAGCGGCCCATGTGAAGGAGGGGGCCCGGGTCCAGATGGTGAGCAGGGTGGCGTCCCCGTTGTAGAGGTCCAGTATCGGATGGCTGATGGAGCACTGGTACTGATCACACGCCATGATGAAGAAAAACACGATGAAGGGGGCGAAGCACAGCAGCAGGATCACACTGCTCAGAGAGAACCAGTCCACCTCCCTACAGGGATCCACAGGATATCAATATGAGAGAAAACACGATATTGGATTTTTAGAATTGATGACATTGTCAGCCTAATTTGTTACATTTAGGGATGCACGATATATCGGCCACCATATCTTTATCGGCTGATATATGTTCATTTTTAATGGTATCGTTATCGGTTCATAGGAAAATTTGGCCGATATATTAATTTCAATAAATAATGGATTATTTCCTTCAGCTGAGACACTTCAGATGCCATGTTCACCATGATGGGTTTGAATTGCTTGAAACATGATTGAAATCAATTAAAAAAGGAAAATACGGTCTGTGATCAGATTATTATAAAAACATTATAACTGTGTGTTTGGGACATTGCTTTTAATGGTGAGACTTTTGTTTTTGCAACCAGGCTCTCAAAAATTATATAAAAATGTGGATTTAAATTTATCGGCCAATATATCAGTAATCGGCTTTCAAATATAAAGAATTATTGTTTTCATTTTCATTTCGGTGCATCCCTTATTACATTTACTAACAGGTGAGGTCGTTCCAAATATTCCACTGAAGATTCAACTTTAAAACGTAATTTATACGTCTGGGTTTTGTGTTGCAAACGATTACTGAAGTATAATAAAGAAAAAATATATTTTACATTTTAAAAACACTTCATTTGATACAATTAACAGAAATTATTAAATTACATTACTACATAACTATATTTTATTATACAGTTATTTAGTTAATTTATATTCAAATTGTCATGAAACCTTGACGCATATAATTGTGTATTATAATTGTGTGTTTGTTCTGCTAACAATGCCATTAAGTTTATTAAAGCAATAGTTTTTAAGACATTTTACATTATTTAGGCATGTCTTTTGAAATGTGTATGACTTGTATAACTGTAAATAATGCCTTCATAATGGCTCGCACAAGATTTAGCGACTGAACACAGAAATAGTAGCAAGCTAAACTTTTTTAAACCTAAGCAATGCCTAATTCATGCTCAGATTTCTGGGTTCAATCAGTAATTCACTTCAAAATATAACTACTATCACATATACATTATAATATATTGAACCTAAACAAACAATGTGTTATGTACTGTATGCCTGACTTACTGAAACTACTACTGTCTGTCTACATGCAGTGGCTTACCATGCTCTTCCCCATTGAGCCGGCTCCTCTGCCTGGTCTTTCGGCCCTGCCTGTGCTCCATCAGAGCTTCCCTTGTGGCGCTTTCTCACAGCATCGGCTGCCATCATGGATGTCTGTGGGAGTGAGATTTAGAAAGAGAGATTGTGGGGAAGAGCATAAGAATAACCTCTGAGATGGTAAACATGTCTCTGGAATAAGTGGAGGACAAAGTGCACTGCAGATAACAAATCACACAACGTAGGTGTTATATATATGTGCTAAAATGATAAGTAATGACATTTGCACCAGCTGAAAAAGTTAATGGGACAATCAATGGTTTTAAGTAGCTTAGTTTATCACATAAAATATCAGTTTTAGAGGAACAGGGTTGTTGCATTCAGAGCGGAGACATATAATGTTATCTCTCCAACTGATAAGAGGTTATGAATTGTGTGCATATGTTATGAAAGCAAAGGTAGTTCCTCTGTCTCAATTTTTTATTTATTTAGGTTTGTGGGTTTGTAGTCAACTGTAAACTTGTCTTGTCTTTTATTATATGAACATCTGCATATGAACAACATGCAGAGTATTGTTCCATTCAGGATTACATGGTTTCGCATATTTAATATCGTAATAATTTATGCAACAAAAAAGATTTTACTTGTGTCAAAAAAAAAAGATTAGTAGTTATTAATGTTGTTCGTGTTGTATTGCAATATATGTAGATATAAGTAGAAACTATAGATATATATAGTCTGTGTCATTATATACATTATTGTAGAGATTTGGTGGAACTGACGTTCATGAAATTTCAAATGTTAGCAAACGTTTATTTTATGAATTTAAAAGAATTTATTGTCAGAAAATCAACAAAGCTAAAAGTGGCCACAAACAGCCAATCATGTATCACGCAGAGATGACGTCAGGGGTTAACGTGCGTCATTCTTTCATTTCATTTATTATACAAGAACATTTAAGAGCAACAATTTAGTTAAAGTAAACGGGCCTGACTCAGTTTAAAAACTGTTTTACAGCATATTCCTGTTCTGCAGCAACATAGAACAATGAACACAATTTCAAAACATTTATACAGGACATTTTTATTGACTAGACACTAGACAGATACGAACAAGTAAAACATTAAATACGGAAAAACAAGACTATAGATCTTCTGCAAAGCAAAGGTGCTGCTTGAGCTTAATCCGCAATAAACCTGCCGGATGAAAGTGAAATACGACACCTGCCCTAACATGCTTACTAGAGTGTAAGATTATAGTTATCATATCAGTGTCCGTCTCCAATGTGACAGTTGTAATTACCCCATACATCTATAGTTAAGCGCTGCATTCGTAAGCAGAAGAGAGATCTGTACATGCAACCTTGAAATATAGACTTAAAATAAAACGTAGATTTCAAAAGAATAAAAGCAACTGTTCAAAATGTAAAATAATGCTTACAGTTATATGGGGTGATGCTGCGCCACTTCACGCTGCCCAGATGTTCACAGTGATGTAACGAGCAAAGGGGAGACTCTGGTCGACTTCAAACTCCACCCATAGTCAACGTCATGTCAATTGATCCAATCAGAGAGAGATGAAATACATGCTCTTGTCAGTGATTGGACAAGCGAGACCTGAACCCATGAGCGCCTGATGAGCTCAGCCCATGAAGGGCTTCCAGCTGCACCACATTTACGCAGAAATGATAAATAAAGAAAAATTTCAATTCGCCAGTTTATAAAAAGGAGTATTTACAAATAATGAAACATAATTCTTGAAACTAAAATATCAGCCCTTTCCTAAACACAATTAAAAAATAATCCTGGTACTTTTTTTTATTATTGAAAAAGCAGCTTGACTTTTTTTTAAAAATCTTTAAATACGTTGAAACTATATTTTAGGTTGATAGTAGTTTAATAATTTGGCAGACCAGATTGCATGTTCTGTTTAAATAATGTTTAACCTCAAAACCTTCTGCTATTATTTTACTGTGAATATATTTAAAATATATATAAAAAGCTTTCCTTATGCGAAACTTTTATTTTTAAGTGCCTAATGACAGAGAAATGAAAAATGTCAAATTGTAATTCGTCAGTTTACAACAAGGAGTATTTGCAAATAATTTCTTAATAAGGAAAATATCAGCCTTTTCGTTAACACACTTCAAAAGCTTTATTTAGTCCACTGACACATAAGTAGAATAATTACCGCATGGGGTGGATGAACAAAAAAGTTACTAATAAATGTAACTGCCATTTAAAAAACTTTTTTTGATTAAATCTTTGGACGTAAAATAACACAATATAATATAAACTATTATTAAACGTATTATTTATTTATTTCAAATTACTATTCTGGGGCTTTTTAGTGAAAAGATTAAAATTAAGTGTTTATACTTAAAAAGACATATTATTTACAGCTTTTCTTGAGCAAAGTACGTTTAACCTCTATATTTATTCCAAAGCACTGCTTCAGTGGAGTTCCTTAGCCTTCCTTACGCGAAACTTTTATTTTGAAGTGCATGATTGTACAGTCCGGAAATGGAACTACAGTAAGTAAAAGTTTCGACTCGAGTGCTGTTGCGCAACTACATTCAGGTGCAGAGTTGGTTTGATACATTTTAAATAATTTCTAGCAGTGCAAAATGGGTCGCAAGGTTACACTAGCGACTTGCTGCTTGAATCAGTGGGCTCTGGATTTTGAAGGGAACTTGTCAAGGATACTTAAAAGTAAGTTCCGACTCTTCATCTGCAATTTATCACAAGTAACAGTCCGTTACTAAAGTACTACTAAAGTTCTTATGACCTTAAAGTGACCTCGTCCTCATTTTTAAATCTATTTTTATCTCCAAAACAGGTATTGAGATAGCCAAGCAGAAAGGAGCCAAGTACAGACTGGGACCAGAGCTAGAAATCTGGTAATATTGTCTTCCACTGATAATAGATTTTTAACGAATGTGGGATGCATTTATGTACATAACGACACACTGTATTGGCATATTCCCATGATGTATTAAATTAAAATTAGTATCTTTATGTGCAATCGAAATATTTTTTAATTAGAGAAAAAACACCTAGAACACCTCAGCATAAAGTAAAGTAAACAAATTAGTAATCCAGTAAAATGATGATACACTGTTCTTTGCATCAGTGGCTACGGCTGTGCTGATCACTTCTACGAGTCAGACACACTGCTACACTGTTTCCAGGTTCTGAAGTCTCTACTAGAATCTCCTTTGACCCACAATATCATCTGTGATGTGGGAATGTAAGTAAAACTTTAGGAAAAAGTCATTTCTTAATATGTTTTATGATTTCGAATGCATTAAACACTTTATGTGCTTCTTCGGCAGGCCTGTCATGCATCACAATGTTCGATATAACTGCAGAGTCATCTTCTTGAACAAGTATGATTTTACTAAAGTACAGTAGTATAAAGCATTTGCATTACTGCTGCTTTATGGTTGTATCATTATCATAACACAATAATATGCATTTGTGTCTAATGTTTTTGTATCCGACAGAAAGATACTGTTAATCCGTCCTAAAATGCTCTTGGCTAATTACGGGAACAACAGGGAATTTCGATGGTTTTCACCTTGGAGTCGACCCAGGTATGCAAAGTATATTTCATGTTATATTTGTTAAATCTTTTCCCAGCAAAGTCAGCGATAAATCACAATGACATATTTGCAGACATATTGAGGAGTACTTTCTACCCAGAATGATCCAAGATGTGACAGGGCAGGTAAAGTATGCTTTCTCGTCACTTCAAAAATGAATCAACAAAAGATTTCATGAAACTATGATCATTTAATATATGCATGCATAAAGTATTCATTTTATTAGGCATGTACAGAATAGTAATGTCAGCTGTCCTCATTGGTAGACCACAGTGCCGTTTGGAGACGGGGTGCTGTCCACCAAGGACACCTGCATAGGGAGTGAGATTTGTGCCGAGCTGTGGAACCCCAGGAGGTATTATTCTGCAAATGATCATCTCATCAATACTATATGAATTGCAAATTAATAGAGATGCACCGATATAAAAATTTAGGCCGATAGCGATAACCGATAATTCTTAATATTTGAACGCCGATAACCGATTTATTGGCCGATAAATCTAAATCCGAATTTTTTTAATTCATTTTGAGATCCTGATTACAAAAACAAAATTCTCACTATTAAGAGCCATGTCCCAAACGCACAATTATAATGTTTTGAGAACATTATAATTGTGTAACCTTTATGACAGACTTGTGCTGCATGTTGCACTTTTTTGAAGTGATTTCAATCATATTTCAAGCAATCCAAAACTATCATGGCATCATCATGGCATCTGAAGCGTCTCAGCTGAAGGAAATAAACCATTATTTATCGGCTTTTATATATATTAGCCAGATTTTTTTATCGGGTCGATAACGATAACATTAAAGGGGGGGTAAAATATGATTTCACTTTTCTAACTTTAGCTCGTGTGAAATGTTGCTGTTTGAGCATAAACAACATCTGCAAAGTTACAACGCTCAAAGTTCAAAGCAAAGGGAGATATTTGCTTTTAAAGAAAAGGACTACAACAAACGGCTGGTAGGGACTACACGACATTCCTTTCGGGTTAGTGACATCAGCAACCCTAAAATGTACATAAACCCCGCCCCCGGGAACACGCAGTCCATGTTGAGAAGAGGAAAAGTTGTTGTATAAGAGTACATTTGTGAGTCAGCTCAAACTTTAGCATCCTTCTTTTCACATGCAATAAAAAGTCACTCTGTGTGCATCTCACAACAGTTCCTATACGAGCGATTTATAGATTAAAGTGGCACTATAGAGGATTTCTGTTTTTGTCAAACAGCGATCCCTAGAGTCGCTGTAGAGTACTTGTATTTAACGTTACTGTCGTAAACACCACTCACGCAGAGCGTATCTGCACCTTTCTTTTACTGTCTATGATCTGCACTCACGGCCTCTGCACTTCATAATAATAAAGTAGCCTACCGCGTTAGGCTTACCTGAGCCTACATGCCAGATGACACCAATAAAGTGTATCATGTACGTCGCATTATTTCGCAGGGCTCTCAAGTTTTGAAGACAGGCAAGAGTGACATCCAGGCATTGGTTGTTGCGTTAAATCTTACCCAGATACAATAGTGCTATTTTCTGATTGGCTATTGTGTAGCTCGACGAACAACACCAGCGGAGACGCGCTTGATTCCTGCCGGTTCCACAGTGAGAGCGGCGCGGCCAGAGTTTTGGGCGCTGCGGCATATTAAATATATTACAAATAGTTTTTCAGCGTGAGAAATACAATGCGTGACACTTGAGAGCCCTGATTTCGTAACAATGTCCGTTATGATGTTGTTAGACATGATTATTGCAATTTATCTTAATAGTTTGCAAATTGCGCTCATTTACACTATTGACAACATGTAGGCTTATTTATGTCCTGATAATTATGTGAGATATTGACAACTGTTCTCATGATAATCGCAGGAATCAACTTTAACAGTGAAAGACTGAGCGAGTGGGGCTCTTGTCCGGTTCCTTGTTTGCCAGATTTTCGTTACCTTTTTCTAGACTCTTCCGACCGTGCTTTCTTCGTTTTTTTTCCGCCATTCTGAAAACGCAGGTCCGATGTTAACTCGTGTCTGACTCCTCCCTCGGTCAGTCTGCCATTTCCTCTTTCTCTGTTCCTCCGACAATGCTTTTCTAGCTTTCTGCTTCTTATATGCCAGCTTTGCCATGGGACGATAGTTGTTCTTATAGCTAGCCGTATCCTGGATGGGGGCGTGTACGCGTGCAGTGCCGTAAAGCCCGCCGGCCCAAAGTTGCAAGGGTGGTTTTCGGCTCACAGGCACCAGGGGGGTGCGAGACGACCACCATTCAACACGAAATCAGTAATATAAACATTACAATGACTCCAAAGCTGTTCGGTTAAGGTAAAAAAGTTACTTAGTTCTGCTTTAACATGACAGAATATCCTAATTGAAGATAGTTAACAAAGACGTCCTGTTGCATTCTACATGTTGTCACTTCTTCTTGAGTCTCTCCATCTTTGTCTGACTCCGTTTTAACATTAAAGGCAGAACAGTTTCTGTCATTTTAGTGTGTCTGCGTGAGGTAATCGCAGCTGCTAACACACACGAGCTCTTGAAACCCCGCCCTCTGAGGCAGCTCATTTGCATTTAAAGGGCCAGGCGCAAAACGGTGCGTTTTTGCAAACCCTCAAAAAGTGACAACTTTAACATGCTATATAAAAATATCTGTGGGGTATTTTGTGCTAAAACTTCACACACACACACACACACACACACACACACACACACACACACACACACACACACACACACACACACACACACACACACACACACACACACACACACACACACACTCTCTGGGGACATTAGAGATTTATTTTACATCTTGTGAAAATGCCATTTTACCACCCCTTTAAAAGTTATCATATTTCATCCGATACCGATTTGGTGGTCGATATATATCGTTTATCCCTACAAATGAATATTCTTAATGAATTCTCACTAGGTTGTTCCTTAAATCCTTTCTTAATCTCCTGCTGAGAACATTTAGACATGATATGAAATAAAACAGCTTAGTTTCATAATTGCTTTAGAATGAGGAATTGAACTTTCTTCTTATTCTTTAGTCCACATGTTGACATGGGTTTAGATGGCATTGAGATTTTTACCAATTCCTCTGCAAGCTACCATGAGCTACGCAAGGCTGACCACAGGGTGAACTTGGTCAAATCTGCCACCACAAAGGTATATAGATTTATATATACAAATATGTTCATATGTGTAATACACAAATATATTACAACAGAAGCCAGCTCATTTAAATTGTAAGAATATTTCACAGTATTACTGTATTTTTGATTAAATTAATGTGGTCTTAGTGAGATTGAGACTACTTTCAAAAACATTAAAAACCTTAATGTTTCCAAACTTTTGACCGGTTATGTATGTACAGTATATGTATATATGAAACCAACTAAATTTCAAGTGGCCTCTACAAAGACTAAGGTTATGCAGAACTTTTATATATTTCAGCTTTGTTTTTTTATTTGTGACGCTCACATTTTCTGAATATGTTTCAGAGTGGAGGGATTTATCTGTTTGCCAATCAGAAGGGCTGTGATGGAGACCGTCTGTACTATGATGGCTGTGCTATGATTGCCATTAATGGAGATATTGTTGCCAGAGGAGCGCAGTTCTCACTCGAGGATGTTGTAAGTGCTTGAATATTGAAACTCACCCAAGTTGCTTTTCAGAAACATCAGAGAATGTCTAATTAGGGGAGAACTTCCACACTCAGTAAACTTCCGGCTTCTGAAGTGGTTGCAGTTCCACTCTGGTTCCACATGAGGGCGCTCGCAGGACGAGTGCAGAATGAATGGAGGTCAATGGAGCTATACCCCTCAAAATCCACTTTTCTCAGGATATCATTTTTTTACTAGTAATTTGAATGTTGTATTCGAAAGGTGATGCAAAGAAATGACACATTGCTTGTTGTTGGATTTTTTAGAGTCACTTATTTGCTTTAAAAAGTCTTTTAAAATGTCAATGACGTCATGCACATCGTACGACCAGAGATCCTGCTTTACGGCAGTCCTTTAGTCACTTTGGGGCTTTCGCGCTCTGCACTTTCTTTTCTCTCAAGGCATCGACAACACTGCTGACACAGGTAAATACACGTGCTAGAAGAGTTTTTGTTTTGTTGTTTTAAAAGACCACGCCGAAAATACACACACACATTCTGTTCCCGCTTCGGATGCCACGATGCCATCAAGCGGTATCTCTGGTCGTAATCAGTCCTTCACTGACCAATCAGCGTTTATTAGCAGAATGCTAGCGTGTTATGGGCAACAACAATTCGACCTGTAAGATATCGAAAGGACATACGTACTCGTTCATTCAACTTTCGACCTATAACCCATGTTGAACTTGGAAAACTACAATGAAATCTGAGATTTCTCAACAGTAATAGAGACAAATTTAGCCGTCTAGCTCCATAGACTCCCATTCATTTTGCACTCAGGGCGATCGCCCCCCAGTGGAACTCTGGTGGAACTACAACCAAAATTCGGTACAGTAGGACTTAATAGGGAGTGGCCAGGCTGTCCGTAGATGGGCTCTGGAAACATGCTTAACATTTCAGTTTGATCAATCTGATGCGTTTCTGTTGACTTGAAGGAGGTTGTCACAGCCACTCTCGATCTGGAAGATGTGCGCAGCTATCGAGGAGAGAGATGTCACCCACATATGGTGAGAGGACATTGAGATGTTATTTTGAAGTAACTTACCTACCATGCTTTAGATATTTTTCTTACCGCACAGGAATATGAGCACAAATCGTATCAGAGGATGAAAACGGACTTCTGTCTGTCTGACTGTGAGGACAGGTGTCTGCCCACGCACCGGCCTGTGGAGTGGATCTTCAACACCCCGGAAGAAGAGATCAGGTAACTTTTCACAGAGAAAAATGTATGCATGAACAGTGGGGTGCAGAAGTCATGAGTAGAAAAAGTAAGCCAAAATATGTTTCCCCGATTACGTCATTTGGAGCCAGAGTCGAATATGAAGGTCCCGCCCACACTCCCACAGACTCGATCGCAGTCACAGCTGTCAATCATGATGCAGGGTTCCCACGGGTCCTTGAAATCCTTGAAAGTTTGTGAATCTGGGAAAAAAAATTCAAGACCCTGGAAAGTTTTTGAAAATAAACATACATAGAAACAGGTCCTTGAAAGTGCTTGAATTTATTTGTGCAAAAAGGTTTCTGGAAAAAATTCCATATTGTTCCCTCCAGTATTGTGCTATTTCGCCAAATATTTATTTACGTTAGTTACGTACTACGATGGTACCTCAGCGTTTGTTGTTGGACACAGATGTGTCCCCACATTAAGTCCTTGAATTTGAGGGTATTGGCCCTGGAATTTGAACTTAACCAAGGTGTGGGTACAACCCTGTTTTTATAGCATTTATTCTTCTTGGAAAAACAAACACTTGAACATACGTGTGTGAAAAGAACTACATGACAGAAACCATCTTTGGCAAAAAAATATTTGAAGTGTAATTGGATTCTTTTAGTGTTTCTCGCCCCATTTGATTACATGAAGAGTGTGGGTTTATGACCTATACCGCAGCCAGCCACCAGGAGGCGATCGAAATATTTTGGCTTCACTTTTTCAGTATATTTCCAGCACACTTAGTAGAAACAGATATGTTTTGGCTTTCTCTAGTGGAGCTGTACATTAATACACCAACAAAAAGAGTCCTGTAAACCAAATTATGACTTAAAGAGCAGCCAGTTCACCCAAAATTGTCATATGGTTTAAATGAAATAACATGCCAAATGAGTGTGCTGGTCCAGTGAGGCTATTTTTACTATAGAGGTTTAGGAGTACCTTGTGACACAAATTTATTCCTGACTATTTTTATCATGTCTGTTTAGGAATGAGGAGGAGAAACTGTGAGAAGTCTAAAACCCAAATATGAATCTATTTAAAACACTATACAGTAAACCAGGGGGCACATATATGTACTGTTTAGTGTTATAAATTGATGCAGCATTTATTAAATCAATTATTACCATATTAAATATATATTTTGGGGTTTTATTTCAGTCTTGGTCCTGCCTGTTGGTTATGGGACTACTTAAGGAGGAGTGGACAGGTATTTTTTTATTTTATTCTATGATGAATGTTAATATGAATGTTTATGTGATTTACTCTTTCTGCTTGTTTTGTTACCAATCTTCTCAGCTAATATTTTTATTAGCATGTTTATGCTTTTGGCAGTGCATGTGAAGATGTGTTTGGCTAATGAGGTTTGTGTGTTTTGTTGTTTTCAGGCTGGCTTCCTTCTTCCACTTAGTGGTGGTGTGGACAGTTCATCCACCGCTTGTATTGTGTACTCCATGTGTGTGCAGATCTGCCAAGCCGTCAAAGATGGCAGTAAGTCCAAAACACAGACACAATAGCTCTTCAAAACATAAGAGTACGTAATCTAGAGCATCAGTTCCCAACAGGGGGGTCTCGGCAAGCTCTTTGGGAGGTCGCGTCAAATGTTGAACAGTGTTGAGCATTAAAGCAGCAGTCCGTAACTTTTTTCGTGTTCAAAATTTACTAAATTTATATAATGAGCGAGTACATCATGAATCCATTTTCCAAACCGTGTTTTTGTCTTATCCTGAGTCACTATGGTACACCTATAATAAGTGTTTAAAGGGGGTCTCAGACAAAAAAAGGTTGGGAGCCAATGATCTAGAGGCTTGTGCATCATTGTTCTCAGATTGTCAGGTTCTGGACGATGTGCAGCGTGTGGTCAACGATTCGTCATACAGGCCTGAGGACCCGCGTGAGCTGTGTGGACGCCTCTTTACCACATGTTACATGGCTAGTGAAAACTCTTCTGAGGACACACGCAACAGAGCCAAAGATCTCGCTGCTCAGATCGGCAGGTCAGTGGATGACATGGCAAACATTTGATTGATACATATGATTAATATATAAATTAATACATACACGGCCAGTCAAAAGTTTGGAATAGTCAGTCTTTTTTCCCCTTAGAATTGGACTTTATAACACGCAATTGTGAGTTTATATCTCGCAATCCTGAACTCTTTTCTCCCCGGTCCAATTCTAAGGAAAACAATACTTTTTTTTCCTCAGAATTGCAAGTTTATGCACGCAATAACAAGCAATTGCGACTTTATAACTTGCAATTGCGACTTAATATCATGCGATTCTGAGATTAAACAGTCAGAACTGCGAGATGTAAACTCGCAATTGCGAGAGAAAAAAAGTATAAATTGTGAGATAAAAGTCGCAATTACCTTTTATATGTTTTATTCTGTGGCGGAATCAAGCTTCCATAATCTTATGCACACCAAGGATGCATTTATTTGAGATGTACATCTCTTCTTAAGTATGCAATTTAATAGTAGTAATTTAAAAATGTATTATTGTGCAATTAAGATGTTGATTTATATCCGTTCTCCTCTCAGCAATCACCTAAATATCAACATTGACATGGCAGTGAAAGGCATGCTGGGAATCTTCTCCATGGTCACAGGGAAGTGGCCTCAGTTCCGAGCTAATGGAGGAAGTGCTAGAGAGAACCTGGCTCTGCAGAACGTCCAGGTACAGCACTCGCCATAGATGCTGGTGCTATTATTAAATGCATGATTCCTTTTATTAAGGACTTGTTGCCTATTTTCTGAACCGCATATGTAATGTATTTCAGCAAAAAGGGTTTGGTTTACTGCCATTAAAGTAGAGCTGCACGATTTTCTGCATGTTTTTGTTTAAAACAGAGATCAAGATTCTCACACAATTATGAAAAAAAAATGCAATTTACTAGAGGTTCTAACAAGATACGAATTGCTGCTATATCTATATCTTTATCTTTATATATATATAGTGTTGGGGGAAAATTACTTTTTAAAGCAATGCTTTACAATATTGCGTTGTTCCCTAAAAAAGTGACTAATTGCATTACTTACAGTAATTACTTTTTATGGAAAGTAATGTTACATTACTTTTGAGTTACTTTTTCTCACCTAGGCTGGGCTTGCTTATTTTTTTATTTTTTTTATTTTTTTTTTAGTTATATTTTTGGACAAATGTAAAGGCACTTTCACACCAAAAGTGAAATGAATAAGCCTCAGGCTGAAAGAAATGCAAATTCATCCCTGTACAGTAGAGGGCACAGTTAAAAACCAAAAAACTTTCAGATGTGCTGCTCTTCTGGATTAAAGAAGAATAGGATGCAGTTGAAGTTCAACATGCTTTAGCAATAAAAATAAGTAAAAATTATATTTGTGTAATTTAATATATTTAATTATTGCAGGTTTGCATAATATACTGAGTTTGAATTTCACTGTTTATTAATTTTGAATAATTCTAAGTCTGTGATATGAGAAAATGCCTGCTCACATTTAGTCCAGAATTACAACAACCACCATGTTCACACATCGCACACACTTCACACATCTGTTCACACATCTGCACTTACGATTTCTCTCAACATAGGGACAGGAGAGCGTTCACTCAATAAATGGAAAAACAAAGTGACTTGCATTACTTATTTGAAAAATTAACTCAAATTTAAAAGTAATGCATTTACTAATTACTTGAAAAAGGTAATCTGATTACGTAACTCAAGTTACTTGTAAAGCGTTACATTTGAATTAAAAAAAAATCATTGGTTACAATGAATGACCCGTTAACTCACTCATTAATACTTAAATACATTAATGGATGAATCAGCATTTTTGAATCAATCTCTTGAATGAATGATTCAATGACAAATACATGGTGTAACAATGGCATTGATACAATCTTCATTCAGAACACAGATCTGAATGTTCGCTGTGATTTTGTCAAAGGTTTAATAAACATAGCCGAATCATTGTCATTGAGGTATAAGGTCGCATGGGTGTCTGAATCGAGATCTGTCTTTTAACAATTAATCGTGCAGCTCTACAAGTCTCAGAAATAACTTAAAGCATACTAATAAATGGAAAGCACCATTATGCAGTAACATTCCATGAATGTGCAATGCTTAGAGTGTTGCATTTAGTTGCTGGTGGCCATTTTGAAATAAAATAGATGGTGATAATTTGTTTTATGTGGCTCTTTTTTTATATGACCCATGGCATCACAAAAGTGCGGGCTTTAGAAAGCAGTTTCTATGAAAGTGATCTTTTGCTGACTTTTTCAATATGCCGTTTGCTTGCATTGCAACACAACCGCCACAATTTTCACACAAAAAATATTGCAGTTAGTCACCCCAAGAAAGCGAGTTTCACTATTTCAAAGCACAAGTAACACTGTACCATCATTTTGCCTGTTTAACACATTCACACAAATATGATGCGTCACAGCTTTGGAGGATGAAAAGGTTTGCAAAGAAATGAATAGCCCTTTTGACTGGTGTTCAATTCCAATTTATTTAATTTGTTCTTTTCTCAATAAATGCTGTTATTGTTCCATAACAGCATTACAGACGTATTGCTTTAAACCCCCCCAGTGAGTCACATTTATTTTTTTTATCTACTCAGCATTGTCTTGGTCACTGCAATGCTGAGTAGGTAAAAAATAAATGTAAAAAAATAGGATAAAACTAAGAAATATATTAATCCCAAAATTATATATGCATATTTTTTTTACTTATTTAGTTTATTTCTTACTGTCAAAAACTAGGCCAATTAAAAGAATCAAATAATCATGATTATTGTCATGATTTCGAACCTGTCGTTAGAAAGCTAAATTAAATGGTAACAATATAAAATTTGACAAATGTATTACGAATTATTGCATTAAAGGGATAGTTCAGCCAAAAATGACAATTCTGTCAGTATTTACTCTCCCTCATGTTGTTCCAACCCCGTAAGACCTTCGTTTATCTTCGGAAAACAAATTAAGATATTTTTGATAAAATCTGATAGCTAAGGGATTGAAACTTGTTCCCCGGAAAGTTATTAAAGACATCATTAAAATAGCGTAGTGTTTCTGTGTTGTACGTCACACGCATCACACACATGACCAGCGTCAGCCAATAGTGAGCCTACGTGTGACGTACAACACAGAAACACTACGCTATTACACTAGTGAACCGACTCGAGGCCCACAGAGAAGGAAATGAATAGTTGAAATAAAGTCGTTATTTTTGTTTGTTTTGCACACAAAAAGTATTCTCGTCGCTTGATAAACTTAAGATTGAGCCACTGTAGTCACTTGGACTATTTTAACGATGTCTTTAATAACTATCGGGGCTGGCAGATTACGAGTTAAAAAAAAAAAAGATAAATGCACAGATAAATCTTTTATAGTATATACTACAAAATGCTTTGATGATTCAATATTGTGTGAATTATGCAATAGATTAGGAATTTCATACCTTTCAGAGCTATTTCACATCTACATTTTTACCTAATCAGCATATTGTTTTGAACCTGAAAGTATGCTGTATGTGCATGATGCATGTATGCGTATGTTTACTCCACTACAGGCTCGTGTCAGGATGATTTTGGCCTACCTCTTTGCCCAGCTCTGCCTGTGGGCTCAGGGAAAACCTGGTGGTCTCTTAGTTCTTGGTTCAGCAAACGTGGATGAGAGGTGTTTTTTTTTTTCAGCATGCCAATATCAATAATAATGAACATCACTTTAAAGAAAGTATTCTCGGACTTTGCAGTTTGACTGGATACTTCACAAAGTACGACTGCTCCAGTGCTGATATCAATCCAATTGGAGGTGTTAGTAAGATGGACCTGAAGTGTTTCCTGCAGTACTGTGTAAAACGCTTCCAGCTCACTGCCCTCACAAGGTGTGTAATCTTTCCTTTTGTCGCACATCTGCTGATCAGATCACTGATGAATTTAGTTACACAATCTTAATTTATAGTTTTGGCCTGGCAGACGACGGATATTCAGTCATGAAACTCTAGATGGCGCTAGTCCTTTACATGCAATCTGCAAGCAGTCACATCATTAATGCATGGGACAAGATGATTGGTCTCTGCTGATCCTGCAGCCAATGAGATTGCTTGCTCAACATTCAGGGGCCGTTTACACGACACTGCTTTCAACTAAACGTGATGTAAAACTTTTTTTATGGCCGTTCATTTACACGACAACAGCGTTTTGAGGGCCTGAAAACGCAAACTTTTGAAAACGGGTTTCAAAGTGCAAGTTTTCCAAAACGATACCGTTATTGTCTCAATGTAAAAAACAAAAACGTGAATTTGTGAAAACAGTGACGTCATGCGTATGTGTATTACATGTTCAGTCTATGGCCCTGTCCCAAATGGCACACTCCGGACTTGTGGACTTCCTCAGAGTCCACACTTCGGTGACGTCATGTAGTGCAGACCAATAGGGCCCTTAGCGCGAGTCCGCAAGGGCGCATTGAGAGGTATTTTTGGGACAGACTCGATCGTCACGCCGGAAACAAGAAGAAGGTCTCAGCTCAGACGTCGAAGCTGAATAAACTTAAAGGTCATCTCATCAGTCCCTTTATTAGAACAATATCACAAATATCATTTAAAAAAATTACAGTCTTTAGCATCGAGAACATAATGCGATCGTATTATTTAACACACTATTATTATGTTTGAGATATCAACCACTGGTCGATAATGGTAAAATGTACGCCTATATAATAAAGCCATGTTAACAGTCCGTGAGCGAAATCTCCTCCCATCCGTTTTCTGATTGGCATTTCGCAAGGATTCCTGGGTAGTTAAAGTGCCTGGAGCCTGCATCTATGCGGGCTTTGCGGAAAACCGGGGGCGCTACAAAGGGGGCGCTGCTGAGCACACTTCAGAGCGTTAAAATGCTAAATGGGACGGCCTACGGACTCGTAGACTCGGCGAGCACGTGCAATTTAAGTCCATGAGACTGAAAGTCCGCATGAAGCGCGCCATTTGGGACAGGGCCTATAGTCGAGTAGTGTTTCTTTACAAAGTGACATCGCCAACTACTGGCCTGGTAGCAGAATACAGCGTTTTTAGTCGTTTTCGCGGATCTGTGTGAACGGGGATCGTTTTGACAATGGTGTCAAAGGAAAATTTTTCCGTTTTTAGTACATTGTTGTCGTGTAAATGTACCCTCAGTGTTTATTGAAAGCTAGTCTTGCAGTATGCTCTGAAACCCTCCAGCTCCACCTGCCTAGATCTACTATGGAAATTAATTATGTCTATTTATGCAGCAGCAGCATATCTTACATGCTCACAGCCGTGTGTCTGTGTATCTATTAGTAGCAAGTCCATTTGTAAGCACAGGTGAGACCACCTGCAAGGCATTCCTGCCTGGCGCACTTCCACCAGTGCCTTTTGAATCAGCAGCAGTGTAGCAGATTTAGTCCGCAAAACCAGTGGTTTCATTTTTGTTTTAAAAAAAGTTATTAATTTAGTTCATTTATTTATATATATATATATATATAGCCGCTCTGGATTAAACCGTGATGTCATCGTCCAGCTCAGTTCAGTTCTTGTATAATAGTGTCAATGCAGGCAGATCAATATTATTTTTGAATATTAAATTAAATGTTAAATTTAATGTCCCAACTAAGTAAGCCAATGGCAACAAAGGTGGAAAAAGGCGACAGTATAGCACAGTAGAAGCAGCTGATTCTGCTAGGACGTCAGGTTGCAGCAGTTTGAGAGTCAGAAACAGTAGCATGATAACATGTGCCCGTCTTCTGTGCAGCGTTTTAGATGCTCCACCAACTGCAGAGCTCGAGCCACTGACTGATGGCAAGGTGGTCCAGACTGATGAGGTAAACATCGTCAACCTCATTCACTAAGAAATTTATCAAGAAACGTCACAGAACATTTGCACAGACAGATTGCATGTTTTTAAACATTAAAATGTAGCACGTTATTTATAGGGACATTTTTCAAAAGAAGCACCGATTTACATCACTTAATTCCCAATGTTTGTGGCAAGGTGTACACACCTGACCAATGATATTCTGTATGGTGCAAATGTGCGATGTGTTACATGCCTGAATTAAATTATGAATAATGTTGGGTTGGAGATGCCTTTTTTGTATGTTTTTATGCCTATATGGCTTCTGCAAGCAATTATTTTTTAGTGTCTTTCAAAAAGTGGTGGAGACAGAATCAACTTTGGCAAAGTGGTAGGGACATGCCCCACCTGTAAATGATGACTATGTATATTGGTCAAATAGCAATTAAAAATATTTAGTTTGATAAGTAACTTTTAATCAGTTTTATTTCTAAGAAAACAAATATGACTGATATTAAAATGTTTCGGTAATATTAAATGATCAGGTATATTATATATTCGGTATATTAAATTAAATCAAATCACAAACTATTCTTTTTTTAATTTCTAGGTCAAATAAACATACAATTATGCATTGATTATACTATAAATACAATATATAATATCCTTGTGAATAAATAAAAAAGTAAATGCATATTTGTTTAATGTCTGATATTTTTGCAAAGCACCGTATGTTTACATGCACTAATTGTCATCAATCAGAAAGAATCCAGTCCGATTTCAGATTCGTTGAGTTTTTTTTATATGAACCCTAACCTTTGCAATCCATTCACAATTTGGATTACATGTGCATTTATTCCATTTTGGCCATTGATGACATACCTAAAAGTAAAGCTGACAAATGTGTCAGAAGAGCTTATTATTTTTTGCAAATACATTTAAGAAATGTTCAGTCTCCTCAAATAACCAGTTCGTTAGACGTAAATAAACATATGCAAGTTCGTAATAAGTAGAGCCCGACCGATATATCGGCGGGCCGATATTATCGGCCGATTTTAGGCATTTTCCTAACTATCGGTATAGGCATTTATAATGGCCGATAAATTAATATTTAAAAAAAATGCGGGTACGGTGATTCATGTAAGGGTGGCGCTGCCAATAAAGCACCTAAAAGCTGTCACAAGAACTGGCAAAAATAATGATTATGAATACAAAAAATATAGCAAGGAGACATTTTAATTGTTTATTAATAAACAAGTGTTTTCAGTCAGTGTCAGCCAAAGATGAAGTTGACGATGCTGACTCGCGATCTTCAGTGAGCACGCGCCAGAGAGAAATGCACATTTCATACGATTACATGAGTCTGTCTGTCTTTCGTTTTGAATTGTTCTGTTTAAAAGTAGACATTTCAATTAAGATATATTTCAATTCTCAGGTCTATACGCTGAGTTTCGGTTCATGAGACGAGCTCCAGTTCACCCGCAGGCGCCTCCGTGTCGAGATTATCTATCGTCTGCTAAATTTACTTCTTATAAATTAAATCCAGGCAAATGGTTGATGAAACATTGATTAAAATTAAGATACAATTAATACAAAACGAAATTCACTTTGAAACGAAAGGTTTTGTGCTTTCTGTTTGATGTCTATGTGAAAGTTTCAAAGCATTAGTGCCGCTTTCAGAGCGCTCACGTTCGTAGTGCTGAACTGTCGCGTCTGTAACATTGTTTTTTCCTCATAAATGCAAACACGAAAAATAAAATAAAATAAAATGAATATTTTATGTAGCCTGTGGAGACTGAGAGCCAACCCTTCTTCATCCGGTGGGTAGTAGCCTACTTGTGATTTGCGCAGTGTAATTCACAGAATTGATTTCTCTGCTACAAGCCTCTGTCACGTATTGTGTGAGCTTGTGACTATTGCAAGCGCGCAGCTGAGAAGTCCTGATTATATTGTCTGCTATATTTAGGCCTTCTTCTTATTTATTAAGGCAATTGGTTGATGAAACATTGATTAAAATGCGTGGCGCGAGCGATCTCCGACAGTAAACTGATTCTGCTTTGTCTAGGGTAAACAGCTGTTGCGACGCGAGCAGTAACGGCCGCGTCCGGTGTAGACACAGTGTTAAAGCTCATTCTGCCTGATAACGCTACGTTACAACATCAAGCAATATTCCAAAAATGTATATAATTATAACACTTTATATAGGGCCATTTTGCATTAAGAGTAGCCTAGTTTCACGTTTAGTACATTTTGCTTACTAATTATTTAAAATAGTATAAAAGTACTGTACATATGTAATTAAAAACGTTTTCATTATGATATTATTCATTTTACTTTAGTAAAAAGATCTGAGTTCTTCCTCCACTGGTAGAGATTAGAGGAATTAAGAGTAAAAATAGAAGATAATAAGGTTTTGTCAGTGACACTTTTTATATATTTATTGATACAAGTTATGACTAAATTAAAAGACAAAGTCGTCGTTAGTGAAGATTATGCAACAGTATTTAGAATATAATATAATATAACATGCAATGCAAACTAGTTTGGTTACAGCTCAGCTGTATAATTCTCATTCTATCATTCCCCCTGCCTCCATTACATATCTGTGTCACACAAGTGTTTGATTACCACATTTGAGTGATCATTGCAAGACGTGTTTATAAAATATATTTATTCTGTTTATAGCTACTGTGTAAAGTACCCATCAAAAGTTTGTACACACCAATAGGAAAGTGTCCAAACTTTTGACTGGTATACTGTACTATAATACACATAAATAATATTGCTACTGTATTATAATATACACATAAATAATATCGGCCGATATATCGGTATCGGGCTTTTTTTACTCCCTAATATCGGTATCGGCATCGGCCCCCAAAAATCCATATCGGTCGGGCTCTAGTAATAAGTTAAACGTGTGTGAACAGAGATCTTATTAAAAAAGGCTCTGTTAAACATTCATCACCTCAAAGGTATTTTTGTACCTGTATTTGAAGATGGTCGTATTCTTCGTTGTAGGCATTAAAAATGCATTTGTTTTTTTGTTCAAAATGTCCTAATTTCTAATAGAGCATGTTTACTATGCTGCAATGCCCTTATGTACTTTTTCCATCACTGTGTGCATGCAGACAGATTGTTTTACAGCACTGAGACCTTACTCATGTGGTTCTGTGTCCGTCTCCCACAGGCCGACATGGGAATGACCTACTCAGAGCTGTCTGTGATTGGCCGACTCAGGAAGATCTCCAAGTGTGGCCCGTACAGCATGTTTTGCAAGCTCATTCACTCATGGAAAGAGACCTTCTCTCCCTCACAGGTCAAACATGCCATTTTTTAAAAGCAGTAAATACTAATGTTTTATCAATGCTATTTTAGGGGTAGTGCTTTAGTAGGATAATTAAAGGGTTAGTTCGCCCAAAGATGAAAATTCAGTCTTTAATTACTCACCCTCATGTCGTTCCAAAACCATAAGACTTTCGATTATCTTCAGAACACAAATGAATATATTTTTGATGAAAGTCTCTCCATTGACAGTCTATGCAACTACCACTTTTAAAACCCCAGAAAGGTAGTCAAGACATCTTTAAATAATCCAATAATCTTAATTTTATGAAGTGACTCGAGTGCTGTTTGTGCAACAAACAAAAAAATCCCAACAACATAATTTACCACTTTATTTACAAAATATTATCTCCAACATGCGTTCACATAACAAAATTCGCTCTTGCGGGTGCTCTCATGATAATTTTGTAAATTACGTTTTTTTTGCACTCGAGTCACTGAAGTCAATTGAAGTGAAACACTACCTTTCTGGGGCTTGAAAGTGGTAGTTGCATAGACTGTCAATTGAGGGACAGAAATATCATCAAAAAGATTTTCATTTGTGTCCTGAAGATGATTGAAAGTCTTACGGGTTTGGAAGGACATGAGGGCGAGTAATTAATGACAGATTTTTTTTTTTGGCACGCTATCCCTTTAAATTGCCTAACTATCTGCTTTGTGTTGAATGCCAGTTTTTGTTTTTTTTGCAGGTGGCTACTAAAGTGAAACATTTCTTTAGGATGTACTCAATCAACAGACATAAGATGACAACAGTAACACCCTCTTATCATGCTGAAAACTACAGTCCCGATGACAACCGCTTTGACCTCCGTCCTTTCCTTTACAACACACAGTGGGCCTGGCAGTTCCGCTGCATAGACAATGAGGTCAGCAGTTCTGCACAACAGTGTGATCAATGGGCTCTAGTATAGTTGTTTGTCTGCATGTAGTGTTTCTCTATATAATCCACTCTTTATTATGTTGTATAGGTGGGTTTGATGGAGTGATATGGAGGGCACAAGTACCAACTTTTATCAGAATCCATTGATCATTGGTCCAAAGATTCATCTCGGCCACTGATGTGATCAGCAGTTGTTCTCTAAACTCGCTCAGTCTCCTGTAGCGAGTTGCAACTCCGTGTCTTAGAATTATTTAAATACTGTGTGATACATTACATATGAAGATATTAATATGCTTTATGAATATCTTTATTGGCATTCATGGTTCAATAAAGAATGTGTAACATCCATGGAGCACAAAAGGTTCTTCACACTAAGAAATTATGGTTCTTTGTTTACTGAAATGTTCTTTGGGAAATCAAAAACGTCCTTCGATGCAAAACCCCACTTTGAGAACCGAAGTGAGAAGGGTAAATAATCTTAGTGCCTGATATATCCTGTATCTTTCAGGCAGTGACTCATTGGGATTCAAAGCAAATGACTAAATGAGTACGCACCCGTGCCAATGCAATAACAATGATTACTGGGTCATTCCTGTTGTGCAGTACCTCATGCTTGTGTTGTAATATATTAGAAGTATTTCTATAAAAAGGTATAGCAGATATCTAGAAATAGACTGTGGTAAAGCTCAGGCTCTTTAGCTTAGTAAATTGTAGCTAGATTATCTGAAAAGTTACAAGAAAACAGGATGGACCGTAAACAGATAGTATAGAAAGTCTTCATTTCTTCGCCCGCATGTCGTTCCAAACTTGTATGACGTTCATTCTTTTGTGGAACACAAAATAAGATATTACTATTTTGAAGAATGTTGCTAACAAACCGTTTTGCTTACCATTGACTTCCATTGAATGACAAAGCACAGCCGTTTCTCAAAATATGAGAAAATATGTCCCACAGAAGAACATTTTTGGGTGAACTATTCTTGTAACTTGAAGGTAATTTTTGAAATGTTGAACAAACAAACAATAAATAAATGTTGACATCTGAAAAACAGAATGGAATGTTTTAAAGTGAGACAACAAATACATCATCGTTTGCTAATGCTACTATGTCTGTTATTGCAAACCCACTGGTTTTCCCAGCAAAAATGGTCACTTCCTGAAGAATGATGTTGGAAGTGGCTTTTTCTTTAGATTTTACAAAAGACTAATAAGATGGCGTGATATATATATATATAAAGTGATATTAAGGTCTAATTAAAATTTAAATTCTAATTACTAATTAAACAATATGCCCTAGAAAATATCCACAAATTTCACATTTTGTCCAACATTTTAAAACATACGGCATGCAAATGTAGTTATTTGAAAGAGATTCACTGTTAAGATTTTACAGAAAGCACGACTCACGAGGCGGATGAGTTTGGGGTTTGAGAAGAATTGACTTCCTCTTTGTATGTGTGAAACGGTCTGAACTTCAGACCCATACACACATTAGTGCAGGTATCATTCATTCACACGCACACACACACACACACACACACACACACACACACACACACACACACACACACACACACACACACACACACACACACACACACACACACACACACACACACACACACACAGTGCATTGCTTGTGGTGGAAACTCATGAGTTTATTCAGAGTAATGTTATTCATCATCAGAGTAATGATTCAGTCTAATACTGAATTGTTTCTGTGATTGTTGATGAGTTTCCATTTGCATTTACTGCCATTTTCCAGATGTTGTCATAGTTTTCCAGGCTCTTCTCCTGGCATCTGCTTTATACATTCAGATATAGCAATTCCATTGTAAATGTAAAAGTCATCCATTTTATTATATACTGTACTTAATAGTATTTTAAGCTTTATATGTTGCTTAAACCAGTTGCTTAAACCGCTGCGCTGCGGCAACTGCACATCCAATGGCGCGGGCGCCTCTGACGTACGACCAATGAGAACACTCTGCGTCATACACGTCAGAGCCCGCCAAGGGGGCGTGACCTCAGTCTATAATAGCCCCCGAATTCGCCATTATAGCAGATTTTACTCCTTCAGCGACAAACTTCACGTCTCTGACCATTTATTGAGCCTTCGCCGTCGAACAAGCCTTCAGCCTGAGCCAGCTACAGTTCAGCAGACGACACATTTCACCGTGTTTCTCCTGACGCCGTCTCTCCTGTGGCTATCCGGCGATATCCTTTTCATTGCTCATTGTATTTTGTGTATTATTTGTACGAGCGTTGTTCTAATGCCTCATGTTAAGACCTGCGCCACGTGCGGATGCAAGCTGCACGAGGCGGACGAACACGCTAGCTGCATTCCATGCCTGGGACTTCACCACGCGGAGAATGCACTGTCTGCCGGCGGATGTGCGGCCTGCGAGAGCATGCCGATCTCCGTGCTGCGAACTCGGCTAGCCCTCTCCCGTGACGGCGACGCCGCCTCTCCCGCGCTTCCTTTTCCGGCCCTACTTCAGCCAAGGAAGAAGAACGGCCGCAGCCAACGGCAGCCGGAGAACATGGATGTTAGTGAACGCACGCCGGCCTCGTCCCCGCGTGCCTCACTCTCTCCAAACCGTTCATCTCCGGTCCTGTTCGAGGGAGATCAGCGCCCCCCCCACGTGGCGGGCCTTGTCTCCTTCGGCGGGCCTAGCGAGCACGACGACAGCCTGTCTATCGCTGCGTCTGAGGAAGAATGGCCGGGCTCTTTCGACCCCGCCATGGCTTCCCAGCCGACGCCCAACGCCTCAGCTACCAGGACTAACTCCGACGCGGAAATGCTTCGGATCCTGACGCAGACCGTAGCGGACCTCGAGCTCGAGTGGGCCGCGCCCGCTGAACCCCCTCGAAGTCGGCTGGATGGCTGGTTTCTGCCAGGGCACCAACAGGCCCCTCGTCACAAGCCAGCGCCATTTTTTCCTGAGGTACACGAGGAGCTTACCAAGGCCTGGCGCACTCCTTATTCTACACGAGGCCCCGCAGTTTTCGCGACGCTCTCCTCCGTGGACGGAGCAGCGGAAAAAGGCTATGAGTCGTTGCCGCCTCTCGAAGAGGCGTTGGCCGCTCATCTCTGCCCGAACACAGCTGCTAGCTGGCGAACTAGAGCTGTGCATCCCAACAAGCCGTGCCGTAGCACTTCAGCCCTCGCCGGGCGCGCGTATTCCGCCTCCGGTCAGGCTGCATCGGCCCTGCACACGATGGCCGTGCTGCAGGTTTACCAGGCCAAACTCCTCCGGTCTATGGACGAGGCTGGCCCGGACCCTGAGGCTTTTCGGGACCTTCGGAGCGCCACAGACCTGGCCCTGAGAGCTACTAAGGCCACAGCGCAGGCTATCGGGAGGAATATGGCGAGTTTGGTCGTGCTCGAGCGCCACCTCTGGCTTACCCTCACTGACATTAAGGACGCGGAGAGAACAAAGTTCCTCGACGCCCCAGTATCCAGCACCGGCCTCTTCGGCCCGGCAGTGAAGGGGTTCTCAGAAAGATACACCGAGGCACAGAAAGCGTCCCAGGCCATGCGTCACTTCCTGCCTAAGCGCTCTAGCTCGGCGTCAAGTGCTCACAAGCTAGCCCCGCCGACGCTTCGGCCAACAAAGCCCACGAAGCAGGCCTCTCAGCCCCGCCCTGCGGCTGATGCCCAGCGCCAGCCGAGAGCAACCAAGCGCTTCCCGCTTCCCCGACGCCAAGGCCCCAGACCAAGCGCCGCGCCTCACACAGCGCCGCCAAAGTCGTCCTAGCATGCAGGGGAAAGAGAGAGGGCACGGGTCCCGCACTCGCCGGACCACCCTCGAAGAAGTCAACAAAACTTCCCACAGCCCCTTGTTCAGTTCAGGTGGCTGGGGATTTTATTACTGCAAACAGGCCCGCAACAGTAAGCGCGTTCTTGCAAACAAACGCCGTTTTCACGGCGACCCATATAAAGCACAAAAAGAGTATGTTTCACAAACACAACACGTGGGTTCACGGTCCCCCTTCATCAGGCGGCCCCTCCCCCGTTATAATACTGCCTTCCCTACACGCAAATGCTTGTACAGTCAGTCCAATACTCAATGTGTGCACAAATCACAATATAAGGGTATCAGGTCCCCCTTCACTAGGCGGCCCCTCCCCTGTTGTAACACTGACTTCCCCACACGCGAATGCTTGTACAGTCAGTCCAATACTCAATGTATGCACAAATCACATGATAAGGGTATCCGGTCCCCCTACATTAGGCGACCAGCCCCAGTCAGTGTGTCAAGCCCTAGCCACACGTGTTCTAGCCTGGCAAGCTATCCCCGGTGTGTCGAGTTGGGTCATAAACACTATAAAGCGAGGTTACTCGCTCCAATTCGCTCGCAGACCCCCGAAATTTCAGGCGGTTCTCGAGACTTCGGTGAGAAGCAACGTGGGTCACGTGCTTCGCACAGAAGTACAGAATCTATTAGCAAAAGGGGCGATAGAATTAGTCCCCCCCGCGCTGAAACACATGGGTTTTTACAGCCGCTATTTTCTGATTCCGAAAAAAGACGGCGGTCTCAGACCCATTCTAGATTTGAGACATTTGAACAAAGCTCTCATGAGACGGCCGTTCAAAATGTTAACTATCAAACATATCCTCGCGCAAGTGCGCACGGGGGATTGGTTTGTCACAATGGATCTGAAAGACGCTTACTTTCACATTCAGATAAACCCTCGTCACAGGCCATTCTTGAGATTCGCCTTCGAGGGCCAAGCTTATCAATACACCGTTCTGCCGTTCGGTCTATCGTTAGCACCCCGTACATTCACGAAGTGTGTGGATGCAGCGCTTTCTCCTCTGAGACATCAGGGAGTGCGTGTGTTAAATTATCTCGACGACTGGCTGGTGCTGGCACAGTCGAGAACCGAGCTATTAGCTCACAGGGATTTGATTCTCAGCCATCTAAAATGCCTGGGTTTCACAATCAATGTTTCAAAAAGCAAACTAACCCCCAGCCAGAGTGTGATCTTTCTGGGTACAGTTTTAGACTCGAGAGCGATGACAGCGCGACTCACACCAGAGCGCGCGCTCTCAGTGCGAGCGCTTACAGGCACGTTCAGAGCGCGCGAGCACGCGCCACTGAAGAAATTTCAGAAACTGCTTGGTCTCATGGCAGCAGCATCGCCAGTACTCCGCTTGGGATTACTGCGCATGCGCCCGCTGCAGCATTGGCTGAAACGACGTGTGCCAACTCACGCCTGGCAGTCAGGCAACTTGCGCGTTATGGTAAATCACGGTTGTTTAAGAACCCTGATTCCCTGGCGAGCGCAGAACTGGTACCACGAGGGGGTGACAATGGGAACAATTTCCAGAAGGAAAATGGTTCTTACAGATGCGTCCAACCTGGGTTGGGGAGCGCTGCACGAGGGCATGCCTGCATCCGGCCTCTGGTCGAGCACGGAGCAGAGCTTACATATCAACTGTCTGGAGATGAAAGCAGTTGGATTGGCCCTGAAAGCATTTCTGTCGAACCTCAGGGGTCACCACGTTTTAGTCCGCACAGACAATATATCAGTGGTGGCCTACATAAATCGCCAGGGGGGCATCAGGTCAGGAAACCTGCATGCGATGGCGAGAGACCTCCTCTTATGGGCACAAACCAACCTGAGCTCTCTGAGAGCAGCGCATATACCGGGCATCCAGAATGTGGGCGCGGATATGCTTTCACGGGGCAACACTCCCCTCGGCGAGTGGTCCCTGAACCCACAGACGGTCAGTCTGATATGGAAGGTGTTTGGCGAGGCCGAAGTCGACCTGTTCGCCTCGAGAATCAACACCCACTGCAAATTGTTCTTCTCGAAGGACAGGGACGCGCTGGCCCATGTCTGGCCCAACCGTCCCCTTTATGCCTTTCCCCCCGTCTCGATGATTCCACAAGTCATCAAACGGGTCAGAGAGAGCGGGTGCCCAGTCCTTCTGGTGGCCCCTCTCTGGAAAACCAGACCGTGGTTCCCGGAACTGGTTCAGTTATCGGACACAATCCCATGGCCTGTCCCACTGAGGAAAGACCTCCTCACACAGGCGAACGGGACATTGTGGCATCCGAGACCCGATTTATGGGCCCTCCATGTGTGGCCCCTCAACGGGTACCCAAAGACCTTCCTGAGAAGGTCTTAAGCACTATATCTGAAGCCAGGGCCCCGTCGACTCGGCGCCTTTACGCTTCGTAATGGTCAGGTTTTTCCAGCTGGTGCTCGAAAAATCAGGCTGACCCAGAGTCATGTGAGATATCTGTAGTTCTCTCATTCTTACAGGAGCTGCTGGATGCGGGTCGCTCCCCGTCCACGCTCAAAGTGTATGTGGCAGCCATAGCAGCACATCATGTTCTGGTGGCTGGCCAGTCACTAGGAAGAAACGACCTGGTCGTCAGATTCCTTAAAGGTGCTAGGAGAATGAACCCCTCCAGACCTCCATCTGTGCCATCTTGGGACCTCTCCACGGTCCTGGGGGCTCTGAAAGGTCCACCTTTCGAACCGCTCCAATCGGTTGATCTAAAACCCCTCTCGCTGAAGACCGCTCTCCTTATGGCTTTGGCATCTATCAAGCGAGTGGGAGATCTGCAGGCACTCTCTGTGAGCCCTGCATGTTTGGAGTGGGGTCCAGATGACTCCAGAGTCGTCCTCAAGCCCAGACATGGTTACGTTCCTAAAGTGCTCTCAACACCGTTCAGAGCACAGGTGGTGACGTTATCAGCCCTCCCTCCTTCTGCAGAGGATGGAGAGGTTAATCTTCTCTGCCCTGTCAGAGCGCTGAGAATCTATCTGGAGCGTTCTGCGTCTTTTAGACAATCAGAACAGCTTTTTGTCTGCTTTGGTGGTAGATCCAAGGGGGATCCAGTCACTAAGCAAAGACTGTCTAGATGGATAGTGGATGCTATTTCTATGGCTTATACCGCAGCGGGTCAAGTTTGCCCTATAGGCGTCAAGGCCCATTCAACCAGAGGTATGGCCTCGTCATGGGCTTGGTCATCTGGCATTCCCATTAGTGATATTTGTGATGCGGCCGGCTGGTCCTCGCCTTCCACATTTATGAGTTTTTATAATATGGAAGTGCCTTCCCTGCAGGCGAAGGTGCTTTCGGTATGATTAAGACCCGTTGGTGGCCGGTCTTGTCATATATTACTGTGCACAATCACATTCACATATATACATGAAACCCGCTGCTGGCCGGTTGTAGTTCATGCATAAACCCGCTGTGGCTGGTTATATTTATATATATATAAACCCGCTTTTGGCCGGTTATATGACATATATAAAACCCGCTTTGGCCGGTTATATGACATATATAAATTCCATACATATATAAAACCCGCTTCGGCCGGTTATATTCCATAACAGATATCAACCCGCTTTAGCTGGTTAAGATTTCATATATAAACCCACTTGACTGGGTATATGTTCGTATACTAATAACCCCGACAGAGTCTGGGTTCATTGGTGTAGTATATTGGGTATTTCTACTGATGTATACTACTGAGACCTGACGGTGTCTGGTCTATTTTTACATAAATTATGCGGTTATGGCTTGTTCTGTACGCTCAGGGGTCCTGAGTTGCAGTGACAGCCAGTTACTCAGTGCGGCGTTTTGCATGGCGTCCCCACTGCGTATAGCTACGCAATACGAAGTGACCGTTCGAAAGGGAACTACTCGGTTACTCACGTAACCTCAGTTCCATGAGTTAGGGAACGAGTATTGCGTAGCCAGCCGCACTATGGTAACATGGCAAGTTGTCGCTTCAGTCGTTAAACCTGCTATAATGGCGAATTCGGGGGCTATTATAGACTGAGGTCACGCCCCCTTGGCGGGCTCTGACGTGTATGACGCAGAGTGTTCTCATTGGTCGTACGTCAGAGGCGCCCGCGCCATTGGATGTGCAGTTGCCGCAGCGCAGCCTATGAGCGAGCCAGACGCTCATGTTCTAGCTGTGCAGCTGCAAATGCGCTTTACATAAAGGCTTCAGTAAATCGAGGAAAAGGAGTTTCCCCACTGCGTATAGCTACGCAATACTCGTTCCCTAACTCAGGGAACTGAGGTTACGTGAGTAACCGAGTAGATTGTTGTTTACTTTGAGTGACATTTTGGTTCAAAATCATACTAATTAATTGCAACCCTAAATGGTCTCTGATTGAAAGGGGTAAATAAAAAAATACAATTAACTGGCATAGAATCCTGCTGTACATAAAGCAAGATTGATTTTATATTGTTTCTATTGTAATTCAATGTTAAAAACGTGATTTCAATAGTAGAAAAAAAAATAGAAGGGTACATCAACTTTTTTGGTTTGGTTACCGACATTCTTCAAAATATCTTTTGTGTTTAGAAGAAATAAATGATAAATGATGACAGAATTTTCACTTTTAGGTTAACTATTCCTTAAGTTAAACAAATATTGATTTTATGTCTATTTTGGTCGATTTTTCATTGTTGAAATTACATCATTTCAGTGTACAAACCTGATTAAAAATGTATGCTAAATTTCAACTTTGATTCAATGATAATTTGGTTGACTCTCTCTGTCTCTCTCTCTGTCTGTCTCTCTCTCTCTGTCTGTCTCTCTCTCTCTCTCTGTCTGTCTCTCTGTCTCTCTCTGTCTGTCTCTCTCTCTCTCTCTGTCTGTCTCTCTCTCTCTCTCTGTCTGTCTCTCTCTCTCTCTGTCTGTCTGCCTCTCTCTCTCTCTCTCTCTGTCTGTCTCTCTTTCTCTGTCTGCCTCTCTCTCTCTCTCTCTCTCTCTCTCTCTCTCTCTCTCTCTCACTCTCTCTCTCTCTCTCTCTCTCTCTCTCTCTCACTCACACACACGGTACATCTGTCTTTGTGAAGACATTCACTGACACAATGCAATCAGTAGCCTACTACCCATCACAACTAAGTGCCTAACCTGAACCCTTGCCCTAAACCTACCCTTAACCTAATTATAATCCCTAAAAGCAGGTCTTGACCCACAAACAGGCCTTTAAATGGCTCTCATAAAGTGAGGACCAGATAAAATATCCGCACTTTCCTCTTTTTGGTCTCACTCCACTAGTTGGTCTAACCAGGCCTCGCAAAGATAGTTGAGCAAGTACACACACACACACTTTTCGTGTTGTTATAATGAGAAGAAAGAAAGATGTTTTTTTTCAGGGTGATTCATTAATAGGCTATACTGTATTGTAACGTTTTTAGAACCCTACAGGTCGCCTGCAAATTCCCACGCTTGCTCAATCATTTTGCAGCTCATCATGACGCAAATGAACTCTAAGGACAAGCTGCTACACTCACATTTCCCCACCGTCCACCGAGACTAAAGACGAGCAAATAAAAGCAGACATTTATTTAATCGACGCAGTACACCATTAACCCAGCAAGGAATGTTTGAATGTCAGCAATAAAGTGCTCCTTTTTCGAATCGATTCTTTCGAACACTTGCATTTTAGAACACGCTATGCATCAGCGTTTGGCGAAATCTAATTAAAACATAGCGATAAACGTCATCATTTCACTAACACGTGCTTTTGGTGATGATTGAACAAAGTGAAAGTTTGACCTGGTTCATTGTGAAGAATCGTTAGAACCGATTCGTTAAAGTGAAACTCACCTAATGTGTTAGTGCTGTGAACCTCTGACACGAGCGAGCTTTTTTTGTGAGAGAGTACTAGTAGAGGATGTGGGAGGAGTTGACGTCTTCTAAAAACACTTCGAGCACGGTCGACCTCCCTGACATGTTTTTACACCGACTTACTGTCCGTGGGAATGAAACCAAGTGCGTCTCCACTATGTTTATTGTCAAGACTATCACTCTATTTAACATGGGCAGAAGACTCGTTTAGGTTTGTCCTTCGTCACTACCGGAACAGTTAACACCCTGTTTGGGATTTATTTGGATACTTGGAGAATTGTAGCGATTGTCTAGATGGAAGAAGAACCGCTTCTTACGGGCAGCATTAACCAGAGCTCAGGAGATTATGGATCTCATGATAGTGATCTACATCAACATAAAGATTCATCAAGATCAAGACTGCTGTCCTATTCAGTGACTGATGATAGTGAAGAGCAGGGTATGTATTTATTCCGTTTATGACCTGAGACAAGTGTCCTGGAGTAGGCTATAACACATTTCCATAACATCAGGCTTATCTTCTGTCCAGGCTGGTGTCATATTCACCTCACCTTTCTGTTTTTGCGGTCAGACAAACACACCATTGTCTCCTATTTACTGAGTTGCTCTTTCAGGTCACTTTGACTTCAAAAATGCTGTTATTGCGTTCTAGCATGTATCAAATTACAGAGATTAAACTCATGTGGCAACAGTTTCATTCTCAGTACTCTTAGTACACTGGATATGTTTTGCAATATAAAACTCAAACTGTATGTCAGGCTATCCTGAGTTTTAAGCTGACTGGTTATGTTTTAATCTGTGGTTTCATATACACCCAGTACAAAGTCAAATGAAACTTTCAGTGGGCACAATAGCGTTATCACTCAAGGTTAGGATTTGCTGGCTCATATCCTTGTTGAGAAGCTCAGGTTTGGCAAGAGATTCCTGGATATCCTGTGACATTCGTGCTTTTAGGACCTGAAATCTGAGATATACACTGCATTCAGATGATATATATAGCTATATATAACAAACTCAGAGTGCAGGTAGCCCTACCGGACATAGGAAGATGCAGTAAATTTCGCACCTGTGGCCAGTTGGATAAAATGTCTTGAAAGTTAGTCATCTATTTTTTTTTTCTTCAAGACTGGTCATAACTTTTTTAAAGTCAGTTACATGAAACAGTAGATTGGTCTAATTCGAAGCTGAAAAACAAGACTAGTTACTCCTGGGCAAACTTCTAGTTGGTCAGACCTTCTTAAAGGTGCAGTAAGCAATTTCTGAGAAACGTTGTTGAAAGTGGATCGAACTGAGCGCCACAACACAATTGTAGCCACTCACCAGTATGGGGGTGTGTCCACTCATGATGGAGGAGAAAGTGAGCCAATCAGCAGTAGGGGCTGTGTCCACTCATGATGTGGGAGGAGAAAGTGAGCCAATCAGCAGTAGGGGGTGTGTCCACTCTTTATAGGGGATGAGAAAGTGAGCCAATAAGCAACAGGGGGCATGTCGACTCATTATAGGGGGAGAAAGTGAGCCAATCAGCAGTAGGGGCGTGTCCACTCATTATATTGAAAAAGCATCCTTTTCTCTCCATTTTGGCCTTCCGTCCACATTTAGTTTTTTTTATATTTGTCAACTAAGATGGAGCTTTTTGAAAACGCTCTCCCAAATAGATCAATAGGAAAACGCTGTTTTCGTGTTGTAGTCTGGACTGTGAAAACAGAGAAATTTGAAAACGATGACATATGTTTAGTCATGTGACTCATTTTGTACCCATAAATATCTATGGTTATACTGGCATTGTTGTGCCTGCTATTTACTTTCATAGTGCTGCTAAAGATGTTTCAATGTGGATGAGCAACTTTTGGAAAACACTTGAAAATGTGGACAGGGAGCGTTTTGAAATGAAAATGCCATTTTCAAAAGTAGACGTAGCCTGTAGACATTACAGAAGAGAAAAGGTCAGGGGAATCTCACCAGGAAAAGAAGGGTCATGATCAGACTAGAGATTTAAGACCTGGGTTAGTATTAGAAAAACTTTCCAGTGCTGGAGCGACCCAAGCGGGACGGCCTGTTGATTGTGCTTCATACGGGAGTAACACTGGTTTTGCTGTTTCACAGAACCAGGATATGCTGTTGCTGTATTATTAGCTCTAGTAACAGGACAGTTTTGAGTGTCATTGTTTCTCTGGAGCTGTGCTGTTGGCGACTAACAACAAAGTCCTAAGTCATTTGCTTTTCATCTTTGCCGTGTTTTTCGCAAAGTGTATTTATTTTTTGTTCAGCTATGATAAAGAGACATCTACTCTTGTGTTGTGCGCTTGTGCATTGTGGGCGAGGATCAATGACGGGAGGTGTGTGTTTTGGTTGATTTCAAATATCAACAGCGTTTCTCAGAAATCACTTAATGCACTTATAGACAGTTTTTACACACTGTCTGTTTTTTTGCAACTGGCATCACATTTTGCTTTGTGAGTGAAAAATGGAGGGAATATGGGAATGATGTTTTTGGAGCAATAATATCTTTCACTGGAGTTTTTACATTACAGAGCTTTTAATATTACAGGATCTCCAATGCACAAGCACATAAACAAACTTTTTGTGTTTTCTGACACAGATGCAGATTCAGACCTCTATATCCAGCAGGCAGTTGTATTTATTGAAGATGCAATTCAGGTGAAAAAATATGTTTGCTTTTATTTTTCCACGTTTATGTTTTTATTTAAATGATTGATTGATTGATTGACTGTCTGTCTAACTTCCCTGTGTGCTCTTTCCAGTATCGATCCATCAATCACAGGGTTGATTCTGGGTCCTTACAGTTATATAGATGGTATTACTCCAGGATATGTCAGTGGTAAGCAAGCAAAAATATATAATTTTTTTTCATCTTTGGCCAACTATGTCCAATACACGTGCACAGCTGGTTTGACTGGTACTCTTAAACGTTGACAAAACTAACCTATATCAGATTATATACGAGTTTAAAAGTATTTTTTCCTCTGGAACAAACAAAAAATTATGTATGACTCATCTTGCATCCATGGGCATTTTGTCAAATGTAATGCTGTTTATAAAGAGAATGTCCCTCTCCCTAATTTCATGTGTCACAGGATAGCAATAGCTACTGTAACCAGCAAATCTTAATTCAACTTCTGTGGAATAAATTTAGGCTAAGACTATCTGTGTCGGGGAAAGTTACTGTTAAAAGTAATGCGTTGCAATATTGTGCTACTCCCTACAAAAGTAACTTACTTAGTTACGGTACTTTTTATGGAAAGTAATTTATGTTACTTTTGCGTTATTCTTTCACACCTGGGCTTGCTTCTTTGTTTTTAATAATAATGCTTTTTATATTTTTGGCAAATGTTAAGTCCCTTTCACACCAAAAGTGAAATAAATAAGGCTGAAGGAAATACAAATTCATGCATGTACATTGTACAGTAGAGGTCAATAAATGGGAAACTTGTGTTAAGTATTTGAAAAAGTAACTCAGATATTTCGTTGTAAATTTAAAAGTAATGTGTTACTTAACTCGTTACTTTAAAAAAAAGTAATCTGATTACTTGACTCGTTACTTTTAATGAGTTACCCCTAACACTGAAGACTATTGGCTACTTAAAAAAGGGATGATCCTTCAATATGCACTACTGTTCAAAAGTTTAAGGTCAATAATATTTTTTAATGATTTTGAAGCTCACCAATAATATTGTGAAATATTACAATTCAGAATAACTCTTCTGTTTTAATATATTTTAAAGTTTTATTTCTTCTTGTGATGCAAAGCTGAAATTTCAGCATAATTACTCCATATTCTTTATGAAATTATTTTAATATGCTGATTTGCTGCTCAAGAAACATTTCTGATTTTTATCAATGTTGAAATCAGTACTAAATATTTTTTGTGAAAACCAAGATACATTTATTCTGTACCGTGATATTTTTTTTTTGTAATACACTATTTTTGTATCAATGTAGTCTTAATTGTCCCTTTTGATCAATTTAATGTATCCTTGCTGAATAAAAGGCATATTTTTCAAATAAAAGGCAAAATTATTCATATTTTTTTAAGTAAATCAACTTTTAAAAGTAACCTGATGCTTCAAATAACGATTGTATCAATAACATTGTTACACCAGTAGGTGGCGACAAGTGACTGTTAAAAAATGTGTGATTGAATCATTAATTCAATAGATTTGTTCAAAAACACTGATTCATCCATTAATGAAGTGAAGTCTTGTCACTTTATGAGTGAGTCATTGAATGATTCATTCCATTTTTTCCCAATCAATTATTCAAATTGATTAAATATTTTATAAAAAACTGCAGCAATTACCTTTTGTCAGAACCTCTAGTAAATTACATGTTATATTGTTTAGTTGTCTATTCAGAATCGTGGGAGAATCGTGATCTCTATTTAAGAAACCAAACAAAAAAAACAGTGATTCTCAATTTATCCAGAATCGTACAGCTCTAGTACTTACAGGTACATCATGTAAGTGGATCTTAAGGGCCAGAGTTGAGAACCCTTGTCGTAGATGCTTACTGTGTTTATTTGAACATATTTCTATCTGTCAGTATCAGTTACACACATTTGTTATTGAATCTGCTTTCCCTCACTCTTTCTCTCTCTTGTTTCTCTCTCTCTCTCTTGAAGGGGTCTGGGGTTCACTATTGCTGTTGTACTGGCACTGGCCCTCATTGAGAGACCGTCCTCTCTAACCTACACTTCGGACATTCGTTTCAAACCCAAGCCCTGGGAGCCTCCCTGTGGATTGACGGAGGGGATTGAGATAGTCTGCCTTTGTATCTTCATCCTAGATGTCACTGTGAAGGTAGAAATCCAGAAATATTCAACTGACCACTGGGAGAGCATTAAACGGGTCATTTAGAGAGCCTCAATCAAATCTGATTTTTGTGCATATCTGATTGAAATCTGATCAGACTTAGCAAGTGTGCACGGCAAACAAGCACATGAAATGGGATTTTTACAAATATGTTTCGAGCCACATACACATGTGGTTTACTTTGAAATCCTATTCAAATTGCATTTCTGTAAATCCGTTTCAGTCTGACTGCTCTGATCGGATTTTGTGTGGTTTATGTGACTTTCTCACGCAACGTAAGACAACATCTGTATTGCAAACCCCTCCATGTTGCAGTTGTTGTTGTTGTTTTTGGCATATACCTACCAGCGCAACGTCATTGCCATAAAAACCAATACAGATATTCTGAAAAACAAAAGAGCGGCATGGGACACACAAATTGGATCTGAACAGTTGTGATACACAATTTGGACAGTTAATCATTTTAGATCAGATTCCAATTGGATAGACAAATAATCGGATTTGGACTGACTGTGTAAATGTAGCCTAGGAAAATGTTCAAGTTGCTTTTTTCCATTTTTGGTGAACTATCCCTTTAAAGTCAGCATGAAACAGAAGTTGCGATAGTCTTTTCTTCTCTATTGTGCCTATATCTGAGTGAAACAGATTCTGGAACAAGAAAAAATGTCGGGTGGGAGCTGATTTTGTCCAGGGGAATTGATTGGATGGTTGTGGTTTGCTATTGGTGGATCTCATGTGAGTGACAGGTTGCCCCGCTCCCTCGCTCCAGTAATCGTCATCAGAGAAGAGATGTCGCTTCGAGAGGGATGGGAAGTTATTTTGATTCTAGATTACGAGGGAACATGAATTTTAAATATATAAACTCAATATTCCATTAAAACCAAAAATTGTCCATTTTGATTTCATGGTGACTTTAAATTGACCTTTTTTCTGTTGCCATTAATTTTGTAATGTAGCATACGTTGCTTAATATTGTATTAAAGGATTAGTTCACTTTTTAAAAAACTTTTGCTGATAATTTACTCACCCCCATGTCATCCAAGATGTCCATGTCTTTCTTTCTTCAGTCGAAAAGAAATTAAGGTTTTCACGTTCGTGACTCTCCTGTTCGAACTCGTTCATCAAAATGAACAAATCTTTTTTCGAGTGATTTAGTTCGTTGAATGAACGAAATGACTCGAAAAAAAGACTCGTTCAAAAATAACAAATCTTTTTTCGAGTCATTTGGTTCGTTGAATGAACTAAATGACTCGAAAAAAGATTTGTTCATTTTAATGAACGAGTTCGAACAGGAGAGTCACGAACGTGCATCACAGAACAGAGCAAGGCGAGCATTTGTGCTTATAAAACTTAAAAATTTTTATTTATTTTTGAAATGACCGATCGTTTCGCAAGATAAGACCCTTATGCATCGTCTGGTGTCGTTTAAAGCCATTTGAAGCTGCACTGAAACTGTCATTTGGACCTTGGACCGTTTGGTACCCCATGAAGTTCATTATATGGAGAAAAATCCTAGAATGTTTTCATCAAAAACCTAAATTTCTTTTCGACTGAAGAAAGAAAGACATGGACATCTTGGATGACATGGGGGTGAGTAAATTATCAGCAAAAGTTTTTTAAAAAGTGAACTAATCCTTTAAGTGTATTGTTTGTTTTGCAGAGCTATCTGATAGGATGGGAGGAGTTTCGTATGAACAAATGGCTGATTGGTTATGTAATAGTGATTGCAGCATCAGTTATTGATTGGATGTTGAGCATTAGCATGATGTGCAATGAGGTGAGTACAAATCTGCTTATTAATCGTGCCTAGCCTACACTATAACAGCAGTTTTCAAACCGTTCCTGGAGCCTTTCCAGCACAGTGTATTTTGGATGGACACACCTAGCTCAGGTCATGTAGCACATGATTTAATTCAGCTGTTAAATAAACAAAGGAGACATCACATGTACTGCTGCAAAGTAGGCAAGATTCCTGCGTTGTAGTATATTAGTATATTATAGTGATTCCAAACTCTTAACACATGGAGGACTATTAGCATCACTTAAAAATAAAATAATTTCTGTATTCAAAAATGTAAATTGTAAACAATTTTTTTTAATTGAAAAATAATAGCCGTATTTAAAATAAAAATAAAGTTAAATGTGACAAAGCAATTCATTCATAAATCACTCCTCAAATTGACAGATGAAAAGACCCGTTTAAATAAAATAATTTAATCGAAATTCCCCAAATGTGATCTGCCCAAACTCAAATAAATAAAGAAAAGGTGTAAAATCTTCATAGAAATAGAATTCTTATTTTTCTTTCAATTAAAATTAAACAAGGAGAGGAGCTCGAACACATAATAGTGGAAGATTTCTCACAAAAAATACTTTATTTTAAATGCAAAGATAAATATTTTCGATTCATTGTCTTGACAGACAAAGACAATAGAACACCTGATTCTATTTATATAATTAATTTTTACCTTATTACGTCCAATTAATTAATCTCAAACATTTTATTTTATTTTTAAGCATGAATAAAATAAACAGTTTTAAATATGCTTATTTGTTAATTTCATGTGATTTATAAAAAATTATTATTTTTGAAATTATACATTGACAACTGATTAAGTAGTACTTTACAGTCCACCAGAAGGCATAGTTAACCCATATATGAAAACTAATAATTCACTCATTTGAAGAATTGAAAATTGTAAGTCATTTAAATCTTGCACTCACCTGTCACTCTCAAATCTCATTTACAAATTCACATCAAACATGACATGAGGGAAATGAAATGAAATTTCCATTTTTGGGTGATCTATTCCTTTAAACCAGGTGTGTCCAGTCCTGATCCTGGAAAGGCACTGTCCTGCAGAGTTCAGCTCCAACCCCAACTAAACCCATCTCAACCAGCCAGTCAAGCTCTTAATAGGACAGTCTAAACTCTGCAGGACAGTGGCCCTCCAGGGCCGAGTTTGGACACCCCTGCTTTAAAGTCTTCAATAAGTAAACACTGAGCATGTCTGGGGAATTGACCCAGGGTTGACTCAATCAGCAGTGGACCGATTGTAATATTGCCCTGTCATTCTGTCCCACAGAATATGAGAGTCAGGAGACTGATTCGCCCATTTTTCCTCTTGCAAAACTCTTCCCTCATGAAGAAAACTCTAAAATGTATCAAAAGGACTCTTCCAGAGATAGCAAGGTCATTATGTTTTTGTTTTTGTTTTTGGGGGGGGGGGTTCCCATGGGGGCCTTCTTATAATTCCAGACTTATTTTCACTTCTCAATTTGAATGCCGTCTCATTCTAATATTGCAGTTTTAAAATAATGACAGTAAACATTGACCAATAGTGCTCTCTCTATGTTTCTCTCTTCCTCTTTCAGTGTCGTCCTGCTCCTGGCATTACACCTCTGCATATTCACCATGATTGGAATGCTGATATTTGCCAAATCAGATGTAATAAGTGCTCACAATATAATCTTTGCCAAATAACTCGTCCCGTAAGATGGATTTTGGTTGATCGGATCACAAGTAGACGAGGGAGACACATTCCCGTTTACACCTGGTGTTTTAATCCGTCTCTTTTGTCCACTTTAACCACTTCTGTCCTGATTTCTTCGAGGGGAGGGTCTATGTGTGGGTAAATGTAAGGGCTTTTTCAGATCTTTCGATCCAAGGAAGAAAAATAAGTTCACGCAATTTACATATGAACACGGCCAGAGACAACGGAAAAACATAGAGAGAGCATCAGCTTTAGTTTCTGCTCTGAAGCCGCAAGACCAGCCGAACGCTGTGAGTGTGTGTTAGAAATCAGGAATGGTGTTAGAAATCAGAAATGTGTTTGGTACTTTTTTTTATCTTCAAACCAAACTTGAGTTTTCAGCCGACAAAGTTTAAATCCCGTCAGGGTAACGCGCTTCCCATAATGTTCACACATTAGATCAGTAGACGGAGAGAAGAGAAGTCCACATGAGCGTTTACACTGAAAGTAATCCGATTAAATGTGTTTTCCACTACCTATGGAACAGTGGGGATTTCTTTAAGACTGCAAGGGAAGCTCGTCTTCCCCTATAATGTCAAAAAATTCATGGTCAAATATGTACTATTGTGTTAACATTTTATTGACTAAAAATGCGTTTGAACACGTATACATATAGCAGATCGGCTGACTCGATTTCCTTTTCATTCATTCCCTGAGCGTCACAGTGCATTTCCCTGTTGAAGCCCAGCGTACATTGACTTCAATGGGGCTTTGAACAGTTTTTTTCAGTGCTTCGAAACTAGACGGTCATTGGATAAATCTGCGATTATGCCCCGCTGGACTCAGGGCTTCTGCGTGATGATTGGACGGTCTGTCGAAAGACTGCATCTCCTTTTGATTGACAGCGATTTTGTACTATAAAAAGTCGCTGATGCTGAAGCTATTCGAGCTCAGTCCCATCGCGGATTTTTCAAGTGTAGTCGAAAGACAAACTGCTGCAACCTATTTCTTGGTATTTGCTTGGTGAAATTGCTAGGCAAGTTTCATCATACATTTTACACAATTATACACCACATTCCTAGTTTCAGTTGAACCTAATTCCCACATTTCCTCCGTCGAGTTTAATATATTTTTTTAGATCGTTTGTTCATTCATTCGTACAGTGTATATATATATATATATAAGTATAAATAAATGAAAAATTTTTATGATGTAGGCCGAAAATGAGCTTTACTTCCCCTCTTTGAAAGACCAGCAGCCGCCACTGCTCTTGAAGTGGTTGAAAGTGGACAAGCTCAACCTGTATTTAGTGTCGTCCACTTGTGATCCGATCTACCAAAACACATCTTTATACCAGGTGTAAACAGAGCCTAGAATTAATACTTGTGGAGGAGAGGTGTGCTATTACTTATCTTAGCGATTAGACCAGGGGTGTCAAACTCAGTTCCTGGAGGGCCACGGCCCTGTTGAGTTTAGCTTCAACCCCAATTAAACACACCTAAACCAGCAGATCAAGCTCTTCAGGATTACTGGAAACTTCCAGGCTTGACATGTGGACAAAACTGAAGATTTTCACTGGGCAGAGAGTAAAATGGGCAAAAAAAGTCACATTGAAAGTCATATCTGGAGTCCAGAATATGGAAGCTTGTGTGTGGGCTCTTTTGACATAAGCCAGTGAGCGGCCACATTGCAACCATGCAGATCTCCCTTGTAGAAAACTGTTGAAACCACGTATATAGCTGAACCACACAGCTCAGCAAACATACAGCACTCGTCTGCAACACACTGGCAGCGAGAACCACTTTCATTTCCTTCAGTAAAAGTTACAAATTTACTAAATGCATTATCTGGAATTATTTCATCCTGCTGTTAGAGGGGCTACTAACATCTAACAACCTTTATATTTTGAATCATTTAGCCGACACATGTATTTAAATTAGCTCACAAATAATAAACAATGCAAATTCTCCAGTTGACTTATTCTGTGTGTTTCTGTAGGACGCTAAGAAGAATGGAGAATGGGAAACATACTTCAAAAACCTGCCAAAAGGCCTGTCTTCTCTGCTAGTGCTGCTCACCACCGCCAACAACCCTGACGGTACGTCTTTATGTGACTGTAAATGTTGCTGAAGTCTATCAGGAGGTGCGACTCTCTGAATGACTCAGTAATGTTTTAGATGTTCAGTGACACTGATGACATTTTGCCACTGCTGTGTCGAATTCTCCGTCATTTCTGGCTCATTGCTGTAGAAGCTGTGAGTCATTGGCTTTAACCACATGACATGATGTCTTGTGACTTGTCTCAACGTTCTGTTAAACTTTCACAGGTATCTGTGTGTTTTAAATGTGAAACCACACCAATGTCCTTCAACCTTCTCTTGTAATCTGTGTTTGTAATCCCAACATGTCTTTCTCTCAACAGTCATGATTCCAGCATACTCTCTGAACCGTGGCTATTCTATATTTTTTATACTCTTTAGTGTGTTTGGTAAGTTTTCTGGCACTCGGGATGAGTTGCACTGTAAATAATACTTGCGTTTATAACTCTGCACCTGCATTAAACATTGACATTTTTTATTGCTTCTGCCAGGAACGTATTTGCTGATGAATCTAATGACGGCTATTATTTATAACCAGTTCAGGGGATATTTACTGGTGAGTGACGTCATCTTACATTGTTTTTTATTATTATTTTATTTTAGGAATTTGTGGCTTGTTTATTAGGAATAGTTCTAAATTCTGTCATTATTTCCAAATCCCAAATTAACTTTTTCTTCCATGGAGCACAGAATATATTTTGAATGTAATTTCCAAGCTCCTTTTTTTCTATACAACAAAAGTAGCTATGTTTCCAACCACCTATTTTAATTTGAATTTTGGGATATCACATAAAAAATCTGGATGGAAATGCCAAGATGTGCATACATTCTAAAAATGTGCATAAAAAATGATAAGACGACACACGTGTTGTAAAATATGATGGAAACACATTTACTGAATAAAATCCCTTGATGCGCAAAAACAAACAAACAGAGTATTTGATTGGACAACTGGACTAACCAGTGGGCCAATCACATTGCACAGCATCTCAAATGTTGGTTTGGTCATTTTGAAATGCCTGAGCCAAATAGGTTTAGCCAAGTCTGCGGTTTTCCCACGGAATTGGGCTACTTTTACACTTGCCACGGGTTATTTTTTTAAGTCTGCGGGTTGAAGCGAACCACAGCACTCCAGATTTTTACCCCCTGGAACGTGATTTTTACCAGGGAACCCACTGGAACACAATTGTGCTCGTTTTGGCCATGATTGGGTGGGTTTTGAATGGCAACTTGGTGGGTTTTGACACAAACCTGGCAACCGTGAGCCAAAGTCTGTCACCAAAATGATTAGGTGTAATGTCCTCACAGAAGTGTCTCACACAATTGAGATCACAAACATCAGGCATTTAAACGTATGAGAACATAAGACAGTGTTTATTGGGTTTCATCTGCACAATCGCACAAACAATTTATAAAAGAGCCATAGAACTTCCATTTTTATAACAGATATTTTGCACCAATTTCCCAAGTGACGATTTTGTTCTCCTGAACACATGGGATGGAAACGGTACTTTATTCGCAGATGTTTTATGCGATATTCCAAATTTGTGAACGTTAAATGTGCAACTTTAGATGAAAATGGGCTGAAAACTCCCAAAAGTGTCTTTTTTTCCAAGTCTTCTAAAGGTGATGATACACAGGGCAACTTTTTGAGCAATGCTGCTGGGCAATGTTGCCATAAACGGGCAACCAGATGAGACACAGGGCCCACGGCCGATCTAAATTATCCAGATAAAATTGTATTGCATAAAAGTGCCCTAGCAACAATCACTAGGCAAGATTGCCTAGCAACATTGCTCAAAAACTTGCCCTGTGTATCATCACCTTAAAGCCATACGTTTTTATGTAAAAGAGTGGGGTACAAATTCTTCAGAATTCCTCCTTTTCTATGAAAGTCACACACACAAAATGAGGGTTAGTAAATGATGACAGAATGTTAATTTTGGGTCAACTCTTGCTTTAATTATTGATGGTATGATCTGTGTCTAGATGTCAGTTCAGACATCTATAATCAGGAGGCGTCTGGGTATCCGGGCTGCGTTCGAGGTGTTGTGCTGTCCGGGACGAGGACACACCAGCACTCAGTCTGAAGGCCATGTGTAAGAACACTTCCTTACAGCTTTCTCTGCACACATTCACTCTTATTCCCGTCTCTGATCACATGACTGTTCCTGTTTCTGCTCAGGGAGCGAGTGGCGGTGAACATGTTTCTTCAGGTCATGAGTAGAGTCCACATGAAGTCTTACTGCAGACAAGCTGTTATTAAGGTGAGTATAGATTTGCAGAATAGTTTAATGAAGTAAACTGGATGTTTGCTTGACCCGTCTTCTGTTTCTCTCAGGCTGCTCAGCAGTTTCCAGACGGCTTCATCGATGGCGAGGCCTTCCAGAGGCTCTTTAATGAGCTTGACAAGGATTTTATGAAAGAGGTGTGTGAACATACAGTTCATATGTGGATCAGTTTACATTACAGTGTGAATCGAGACTCTTACAGGAAGTCTCTCTTTTTTCACAGTATGCACAAGTCAGCTGAATTAGAATTTAAATCATTAGATAATGGTTTATAGCATTAGATAATAGGTTTATTATTTAGTCCAAAACAACAACAAAATGGGCAAGACTATATACAGCTGTTTAAAGTTTGCATGCTTTAAACATTTTGAAAACTTTGGGGTAATTTGGGGACACTTAATATTCAACAATATTATTGATCTGACTGCATTGACACCATTATATGAGAACTGAACTTAGCTGGACGATGACATCACTGTTTTCTCCAGAGCTGCGTTATAGATAAATAATAAATAATATCTAATAATTTTTTACTACGGAAATGAATCAACACTGAACTGACATAAGCTGGACAATGACACTATTTTCTTCTAGATCTTCTGTACAGCTAAAACATACTCTGTTGCATAATTTCCCTTTTATCACCGTAAACCTGCTTTGAAACGATCAGTGTTGTAAAAAGTGCTATGTAAATGGAGACTTGACTTAATTAATGAAGCATTCTGGAAAAGAACATGCTATTAGGTCCATAAAATGAGTTGAATTCATATAATAAATATAATAAAAAATACATAAAATGGTCAAATAAATAATATAATAAATAATTATTAAATTAAATAATTTAATCCAATTATATAATTAAATAATATAAATCGCACCCCAATTTTTTTTTTTTCAGGTAATGCCCCACATGTTTTGTGTATGGTCATGTTTAGGGGTTTTCATTTTCAAATTCAAAGTCATTTGGATACTGGAGTGTAATATTTAAACTGCACTCACAGCAGAGTTTCTTTGAATTTTACTTCCTTGTATTCAAATATAAATTTCAGTTCTGCATCCTGTTTGCTAGAGAGTTGAATTGGAAATTAACATTCACTCTGGTTTTAATATTCGGGCGTCAACAGACATATGAAGTGTTGTATTTTTTGTCTTTTCCCTGCAGCATCCACCAAAGCCAGAGTACAGTTCTTCTGCCTTGCAGCATATCCAGTATATCTACAGCCACTATTATATTACAGTGCTGGGAAACGTTGTCGCTCTGACCAATGTCATCTGTATCTGTGTAAGAAACCTTATTTGCTTTTCACTTGCTTTAATTATCACATTACCCGTACATAAAGAAAGAAAAACATCACATACAGTTCCAGAATTCAGTCCATTGAAAATAAAAGTGATTATACACACCATAAATTATTTCTACAATTCATATCATTTAAAACCTGCATCAGGTTAGAACTTATATTAGCAAAATAATTGTATTATTCATTTTATTTAGTGAAAGATTAGAACATTATTTGAAATCTCAGGGGAATTTAGCTCACAAAAATACCTTACAATATCTTTGTTGATGTTTTGTTTTGAAATGGTGCCATCTTGTGGTTGGTATATGCATTCAAAAACGTATAACAATAGCTACTGAAAGGACTCATAGCTTGGACTACAATAGTCCATCCTGTATACTGAACACAAACCGTGCACTTGGTTGTTCTGGCTCTTTGAAACTTGAAGTTCATCTCTGATATCTGTTGTTTTTCTGCAGACCGTCTTGGTTCTGAATTCAGAGAAATCCGCATCGGAGAGGAATTACTTCTACACGGAGGTGACCGTCTCATGCATTGAAAACTATATATGCTGCTGCAATAATGAAATTTCATTTAGAAATTGTATTGGCTGGTTCAAAACTTTAAATCAAATCCTTTTGGCTGGTGTTTTTTTTTATTATTATTATTATTTTTTAGCAATAGTTGATTTATTGTGTTTTCTGAATTTGAATTAATATTAATGGGAATATCTTTTCTGTCTTCTAGATCATCAACTGTGCTTTCATCCTGTACTATTTAATTGAGATGTTACTGAAAATAGTGGCTTTTGGTTGGAAAGGTTACCTGTCTTTCAGGAATAACATTTTTGATGGATTTATCACTGTTCTCTTGCTGGTAATTTTTGTGATTTAATTCTATTTATAATAACCCTTGGATTTATGCAGCGTACATGCATGCATGGAATAACTGGAGACTCATTGTGTTGTTCTGTTATCCTCAACAGGCTCTTCAGATTGCCATATTAATCACATACAGGACTCCCTCTGAGGAAGTGTGAGTGTGTGGAATTTACTATCATAAGATCACTTTGAAAAATAAATGTTCTCCAAACGCCTTGATCTGATGTTTTACTCTCATTTTGACAGGGATCCGGTTCCAAAGCGTGTGATTGCTTTGTGGGAGATGGTGCGATTGGTCAACATGTTGATTGTTTTCCGTTTCCTCAGGATAATTCCAGAAATCAAGGTTGGTGACATTAAACACCTTGCTCACATTAAACACCTCGCTTCTACAAGCTGATACTACAGCTGTGGCTGAACACACTTGCACCATTGCATTTCTTTTTTTTTTAAATATAAATAGTTTCTAGCAGATCACTGTTTAAGCAAAATATTTGCAGAACTTATTACCCACTGAAAAACATAAACAAATGATAGTCCCACTTTATATTAAGTGGCTTTAAGTACTATGTACTTACATTGAAATTAATAATTTGATACAATGGACTTATTGTGTACATAGATGTTTTTACATTGTACTTATATTTTGAAAATACCTGCATGTAATTACAGCTGTAATTAATTTATGTAATTACATTTGTAATTACACAGTTGACCCTTCCCTTACACCTTAACTCAGCCTTAAAGATACCCATACCAACACACCTGACCTTAACCTTACCCGTATCACACACACCTGACCCTAACCTTACCTGTATCACACACCTGTCCCTAACCTTACCTGTATCACACACACCTGACCCTAACCTTACCTGTATCACACACACGTGACCCTAACCTTACCTGTATCACACACACCTGACCCTAACCTTACCCGTATCACACACACCTGACCCTAACCTTACCTGTATCACACACACATGACCCTAACCTTACCTGTATCACACACACCTGTCCCTAACCTTACCCGTATCACACACACCTGACCCTAACCTTACCCGTATCACACACACCTGACCCTAACCTTACCTGTATCACACACACCTGACCCTAACCTTACCCGTATCACACACACCTGACCCTAACCTTACCTGTATCACACACACGTGACCCTAACCTTACCTGTATCACACACACCTGACCCTAACCTTACCCGTATCACAGACACCCGAGCCTAACCTTACCTGTATCACACACACCTGTCCCTAACCTTACCCGTATCACACACACCTGACCCTAACCTTACCTGTATCACTCACCTGTCCCTAACCTTACCTGTATCACACACCTGTCCCTAACCTTACCCGTATCACACACACCTGACCCTAACCTTACCTGTATCACACACCTGTCCCTAACCTTACCTGTATCACACACCTGTCCCTAACATTACCCGTATCACGCACACCTGACCCTAACCTTACCTGTATCACACACACGTGACCCTAACCTTACCCGTATCACACACACCTGACCCTAACCTTACCTGTATCACACACACCTGTCCCTAACGTTACCCGTATCACACACACCTGACCCTAACCTTACCCGTATCACACACACACCTGTCCCTAACGTTACCCGTATCACACACACACCTGTCCCTAACCTTACCCGTATCACACACACACCTGTCCCTAACCTTACCCGTATCACACACACACCTGTCCCTAACCTTACCCTTATCACACACACACCTGTCCCTAACCTTACCCGTATCACACACACCTGTCCCTAACCTTACCCGTATCACACACACACCTGTCCCTAGCCTTACCCGTATCACACACACACCTGACCCTAACCTTACCTGTATCACACACCTGTCCCTAACCTTACCCGTATCACACACACCTGACCCTAACCTTACCCGTATCACACACACCTGACCCTAACCGTACCCGTATCACACACACCTGTCCCTAACCTTACCTGTATTACACACCTGTCCCTAACCTTACCAGTATCACACACACCTGACCCTAACCTTACCTGTATCACACACCTGTCCCCAACCTTACCCGTATCACACACACCTGACCCTAACCTTACCTGTATCACACACCTGACCCTAGCCTTACCCGTATCACACACACCTGACCCTAACCTTACCCGTATCACACACACACACCTGTCCCTAACCTTACCCGTATCACACACACCTGACCCTAACCTTACCCGTATCACACACACCTGTCCCTAACCTTACCCGTATCACACACACCTGTCCCTAACCTTACCCGTATCACACACACCTGTCCCTAACCTTACCTGTATCACACACACCTGACCCTAACCTTACCCGTATCACACACACCTGACCCTAACCTTACCCGTATCACACACACCTGTCCCTAACCTTACCCGTATCACACACACCTGACCCTAACCTTACCCGTATCACACACACCTGACCCTAACCTTACCCGTATCACACACACCTGTCCCTAACCTTACCCGTATCACACACACCTGTCCCTAACCTTACCCGTATCACACACACCTGACCCTAACCTTACCCGTATCACACACACCTGACCCTAACCTTACCTGTATCACACACACATGACCCTAACCTTACCTGTATCACACACACCTGTCCCTAACCTTACCCGTATCACACACACCTGACCCTAACCTTACCCGTATCACACACACCTGACCCTAACCTTACCTGTATCACACACACCTGACCCTAACCTTACCCGTATCACACACACCTAACCCTAACCTTACCTGTATCACACACACGTGACCCTAACCTTACCTGTATCACACACACCTGACCCTAACCTTACCCGTATCACAGACACCCGAGCCTAACCTTACCTGTATCACACACACCTGTCCCTAACCTTACCCGTATCACACACACCTGACCCTAACCTTACCTGTATCACTCACCTGTCCCTAACCTTACCTGTATCACACACCTGTCCCTAACCTTACCCGTATCACACACACCTGACCCTAACCTTACCTGTATCACACACCTGTCCCTAACCTTACCTGTATCACACACCTGTCCCTAACATTACCCGTATCACGCACACCTGACCCTAACCTTACCTGTATCACACACACGTGACCCTAACCTTACCCGTATCACACACACCTGACCCTAACCTTACCTGTATCACACACACCTGTCCCTAACGTTACCCGTATCACACACACCTGACCCTAACCTTACCCGTATCACACACACACCTGTCCCTAACGTTACCCGTATCACACACACACCTGTCCCTAACCTTACCCGTATCACACACACACCTGTCCCTAACCTTACCCGTATCACACACACACCTGTCCCTAACCTTACCCTTATCACACACACACCTGTCCCTAACCTTACCCGTATCATACACACCTGTCCCTAACCTTACCCGTATCACACACACACCTGTCCCTAACCTTACCCGTATCACACACACACCTGACCCTAACCTTACCTGTATCACACACCTGTCCCTAACCTTACCTGTATCACACACCTGTCCCTATCATTACCCGTATCACGCACACCTGACCCTAACCTTACCTGTATCACACACACCTGACCCTAACCTTACCTGTATCACACACACCTGTCCCTAACGTTACCCGTATCACACACACCTGACCCTAACCTTACCCGTATCACACACACACCTGTCCCTAACGTTACCCGTATCACACACACACCTGTCCCTAACCTTACCCGTATCACACACACACCTGTCCCTAACCTTACCCGTATCACACACACACCTGTCCCTAACCTTACCCTTATCACACACACACCTGTCCCTAACCTTACCCGTATCATACACACCTGTCCCTAACCTTACCCGTATCACACACACACCTGTCCCTAACCTTACCCGTATCACACACACACCTGACCCTAACCTTACCTGTATCACACACCTGTCCCTAACCTTACCCGTATCACACACACCTGACCCTAACCTTACCCGTATCACACACACCTGACCCTAACCGTACCCGTATCACACACACCTGTCCCTAACCTTACCTGTATTACACACCTGTCCCTAACCTTACCAGTATCACACACACCTGACCCTAACCTTACCTGTATCACACACCTGTCCCCAACCTTACCCGTATCACACACACCTGACCCTAACCTTACCTGTATCACACACCTGACCCTAACCTTACCCGTATCACACACACCTGACCCTAACCTTACCCGTATCACACACACACACCTGTCCCTAACCTTACCCGTATCACACACACCTGACCCTAACCTTACCCGTATCACACACACCTGTCCCTAACCTTACCCGTATCACACACACCTGTCCCTAACCTTACCCGTATCACACACACCTGTCCCTAACCTTACCTGTATCACACACACCTGACCCTAACCTTACCCGTATCACACACACCTGACCCTAACCTTACCCGTATCACACACACCTGACCCTAACCTTACCCGTATCACAAACACCTGACCCTAACCTTACCTGTATCACACACCTGTCCCCAACCTTACCCGTATCACACACACCTGTCCCTAACCTTACCCGTATCACACACACCTGTCCCTAACCTTACCCGTATCACACACACCTGTCCCTAACCTTACCCGTATCACACACACCTGACCCTAACCTTACCCGTATCACACACACCTGACCCTAACCTTACCCGTATCACACACACCTGACCCTAACCTTACCCGTATCACAAACACCTGTCCCTAACCTTACCCGTATCACACACACCTGTCCCTAACCTTACCTGAATCACACACACCTGACCCTAACCTTACCCGTATCACACACACCTGACCCTAACCTTACCCGTATCACACACACCTGTCCCTAACCTTACCTGTATCACACACACCTGTCCCTAACCTTACCCGTATCACACACACCTGTCCCTAACCTTACCCGAATCACACACACCTGACCCTAACCTTACCCGAATCACACACACCTGACCCTAACCTTACCCGTATCACACACACCTGACCCTAACCTTACCCGTATCACACACACCTGACCCTAACCTTACCCGTATCACACACACCTGTCCCTAACCTTACCCGTATCACACACACCTGTCCCTAACCTTACCCGAATCACACACACCTGACCCTAACCTTACCCGTATCACACACACCTGAACCTAACCTTACCCGTATCACACACACCTGTCCCTAACCTTACCCGTATTACACACACCTGTCCCTAAACTTACCTGTATCACACACACCTGACCCTAATCTTACCCGTATCACACACACCTGTCCCTAACCTTACCCGTATCACACACACTGTCCCTAACCTTACCCGTATCACACACACCTGTCCCTAACCTTACCTGTATCACACACCTGTCCCTAACCTTACCTGTATCACACACACCTGTCCCTAACCTTACCCGTATCACACACACCTGTCCCTAACCTTACCCGTATCCCACACACCTGTCTCTAACCTTACCTGTGTCACACACACCTGTCCCTTACCCGTATCACACACACATGTCCCTAACCTTACCCGTATCACACACACCTGTCCCTAACCTTACCCGTATCACACACACCTGTCCCTAACCTTACCCGTATCACACACACCTGACTCTAACCTTACCCGTATCACACACACCTGACCCTAACCTTACCCGTATCACACACACCTGACCCTAACCTTACCCGTATCCCACACACCTGTCCCTAACCTTACCCGTATCACACACACCTGACTCTAACCTTACCCGTATCACACACACCTGACCCTAACCTTACCCGTATCACACACACCTGACCCTAACCTTACCCGTATCCCACACACCTGTCCCTAACCTTACCCGTATCACACACACCTGTCCCTAACCTTACCCGTATCACACACACCTGTCCCTAACCTTACCCGTATCCCACACACCTGTCCCTAACCTTACCCGTGTCACACACACCTGTCCCTTACCCGTATCACACACACATGTCCCTAACCTTACCCGAATCACACACACCTGACCCTAACCTTACCCGAATCACACACACCTGACCCTAACCTTACCCGAATCACACACACCTGTCCCTAACCTTACCCGTATCACACACACCTGACCCTAACCTTACCCGAATCACACACACCTGTCCCTAACCTTACCCGAATCACACACACCTGACCCTAACCTTACCCGTATCACACACACCTGTCCCTAACCTTACCCGAATCACACCTCAAAAGCAGCAAAAGTGTTTTACAATACAACCTGAACATAATAAGTACATTGTACTTATTTTTTGATGTAAGTACATAGTATTTAAAGCCACTTAATATAAAGTGGGACCCAAAATGATTAATTTTGATCAACTTTAGGCTTGTGATGCTTTTGGGAAACGCAGCCCTGGACAATTATATATCACCCTATATTTTAATTTTGGTAGCGCAACCTTTAGGTAACATAACTGTACATGAGTGCTTCCAATAGCCATCAATGAGGTCCATGCATCTCTATGCAGCCATTTGCAAACTACTCAAATTATTTCTTTCTTTCTTTCTTCTGTTTTCATCTCTTTTCATGGCATTTAGGTGGATTTTAATCTGGACTCATTGCTTGCCACTTCAGAACAGAGACACAGCTTAAAGAAAAACTAATTAAACATTCACAGACAGGGCTTAGATTAAGCCAGGATTAGGCCTTAGTTCAATTAGGACATTTAAGTAGGTTTTATAAATGTGTCTATTACTGGTGTGCATCTTGAGACAAAACAAACATATTGTAAGATATGTCAGTGCAAGTTGCTTTTAGTTAAATTAGATCAAACATGCATTTAAGTCTGAGACTAGCCTAAGCCTCGTCTGTGAAACCAGGGGTAAATAGCCTCTTTGAGAAGAAGTACATCAGTCGTACAAAACAGTCAACCTACTGTAGCAACAGCATATACACGGCAAATATTTTTTATACCTATATATAAATGAACATCACTATAGATTTAAATTCCAAGTTTTGTCTCTCTTACTGGTTGGGTTTTCTTCCAATTTTTTTTTTGGTACTGTACAGTAACTAGCTGACTGCACATTATTGCTCATAATATTTAAAAATAATTCATGGGTGCCAGTATTTTTGGCTGTGACTATATTTCATTTACAGTAGTTGGCATAAATGGTCTTCCACCACCCCCAATTGTCATCTGACATGAATCAAGTGCACTAATAATTGCTTAATTTTGTTTTTGTTCTTTGCACTTCAGTTGATGGCCGTGGTGGCCAGCACTCTCGTGGACCTGGTGAAAAACTTGCGGGCATTCGCTGGCATTCTGTTGGTGAGTGAGCGGACTGCTTTCACAGTGTCACATGCTGTTTTATCATTAATGATGAGGTTAGTCTCTTCACCTGTACATGTGTCGTCTCTGATGCAGGTGGTGTACTACGTGTTTGCAGTTCTTGGTATCTGGCTTTTCCAGGGAGCTATAACCCCTCCGCCAAACATGAGGTACTGTACATCAACTGCACATTTAACACAAACATATCTCAGTATTACTGGTAAAACGTTCTTATGCGTAACAAGGCTGCATTTATTTGATCAAAAATACAGTAAAAAGTAATATTGTGAAATATTATTACAAATTAAAAATAACGGTTTTCTATTTGAACATTTTAGATATGTTTTATAATATTTTAAATTGTACTTTATTCCTTTGATGGCAGCGTTTGGAATAATTGAGGTTTTAATATGTTTTGAAAGAAGTCGCTGCATTTATTTGATGAAAAATACAGCAAAAAAAGGAATATTGTGAATTTGAAAGACTTATTTACTATTTGAATATATTTTAAAATGTAATTTATTCCTGGCATCAAAGCTACATTTTCAGCATCAATACTCCAGTCTTCAGTGTCACATGATCCTTCAGAAATCATTCTAATATGATGATTTGCTCCTAACGAAACATTTCTGATTATTATCTATTTTGTTTTACTGCTTTTTCTTTTCTCTTCTTTTTTGTGGTTTGGGTCAATTAAAAATAAACGTTTGGGTCAATTAGAACTAATAATAACAGATGAACACCAATAATTTACCAATATACCAAAAATTTACCAATATACCAAAAATACCAATATATTAGACTGACTTCTGAATGATCATAAGACAAGAGTAATGATGCAGACAATTCTGGCTTTGACCAGTAGTGTAATTAGTTATGTGTTGCTGTATATTGTGTAAATCCTTGTTGGCAACTCTAAAAGCTCTACTTCCTCTCTCTGTCTCTCTCTCTCTCTCTCTCTCTCTCTCTCTCTCTCTCTGTGTATATATATATATATATATATATATATATATATATATAACTCCAGCACAGAGAACAACACGGGTCCTTACAGCATGGATTGTGGCACTTTTGAACAGCTGGAGTACTGGCCAAACAATTTTGATGATTTTGCTGTAAGTTGCAGGTCTCAGCCTCCCGCGAATCATACACATTCGAATGTTCATGACAAATATGTTTCTAACAAGTTCCCCAATGCTAAAATGAGCACTTATGAGGAAGAACTAGTCAATGGATTTGACCAAATTGCAATAATTTCATCAAAATTCATAAATCGTTACTATTGGTCACTATTTTCATCTGTCTGTCTAAGTCTATTTGAGCATGATTTGGGTAAATAATAATATAGTGTGTCTGTTAATCAAATAGTGTCTGACCATATATTAAGCCACAATATCCACTTTTGTTTTTGTCTCCATTTGTTTTTGGAGATACAAGGTTTCTGCCCGACAGCGACAATCTATTTCTGTTTTGTTCTTATGTTTTATTTTTCAGGCTTCATAAAATTAAGGAAAACATTTTTTAAACTCGAAAATGAATGTAAATGATTGAACTCTTGATGCAAAATAAACGTAACTCTGTTTTCTTTATGTTATATTTTTCCAGTCCTCTCTGGTCCTGCTCTATAACATCATGGTGGTGAATAACTGGCATGTTTTCACAGATGCATACACCAGATACACTACACAGTAAGATACACACACACACAAACACATACACTACATGCCAATATTACTAACAGGGGACCGTAATTGGACATTGACCAAGAGTGGACCAGTGTTTCAGGTCCTTTTGAAGAAGCAAAAATACATATGACATACGGTTCCCATTGCCTCACATCACCAAGTACAATACCAAGAGTGGGATGGAGTGGTGCAAAGCACGGCGCCGCGGTCACTCCTGCTAGCCACTTTAGCAGGTTGAATTTTTATATAATATATACATTTTTCAATACTAGTCTTTTAAAAAGCCATCTGAAATAATAAACTAAGTGCAATGTAGTGTCAAAATATAGATTTTTCATTACATACCGATACTGAAATATCTGAAACGCTTCCAATACTCATTTTCCCCAGAATAGATAGACGATACACTCTCAGAAAAAAGGTACAAAAGCTGTCACTGTGGCTGTAACTTTTCAAAAACCTTTGTACCTAAAGAGTGCATATTGCTCCATCAAAGGTACATATTGGTACCAAAAGTGTACATATTAGTACCTAAATGGTATATATTAGAACAATTTTGAAGGGTACTATCCCAGTGACAGCTTTTGTTCCTTTTTTTCTGAGAGTATAACAGCTGTTCTCTCTCTCTCATCTCTCTGACAGTGAGTGACACACAAACCCGCCTCTCCTCACTCACTCGTTTCTTTTGCTCCCGTTGAATATTGTTGGTGATGCAGGGCTTGAATTTTTAGCATGGGATTGTGCATAATTTTACAAATTTTCGTAGATTTTATGCTCACAGACACAAAAAGTGCGGCACATAAAGCCGTCTCTCGGTACTAAATCTTTTTCTCTGCTTATTGCGCTTAAACAGTCAGTCACACACAAAATAATGTCAAAATGCCGGTCTTGGCGAGTATTCACATAAACAATGTTTTAAGTGAACGAAAACATTTGAGAAAGAATATGTACCAGCATGTGTACCAGTTTAATGGATCCTTGCAGCAGCCTAATATTCCTGCAGCCAATTTATGCGATATTAAAAAATATCTATATGCCAGTTTTTCCCATGGTATCAATGTCAAAATTGTGGCCAGTGAAAATGCTAAATGGCTAGTAACTTTGGAAAACCACTAGCTACAGTGGTTGATGAGCAAAAAAGTTAATGTCATTAAGAATGCATTGTGCCAACTGTAAAGGAACAGAGATTGCGAGCCTGCTAAATCTACTAAATTCCCACCAAAACACTCTAAAATCTTGTGGAAAGCTCTCCCAGTAGACCAGAAGCTGGTATAGCTGCAAAGAGGGGACCAGCTCCAAATGAATGTCTATGTATTTAGATTGCAATGTTTTTACAGTCCCTGTTGGTGTAATGCTCAGGTGTCCCTTATCACATTTTTCAGCATTGCCATTTCATTTAAAGATAGACAAAATGCTAGATAATTATAAATGTAAAAGCAATCAAACTGCTATTGCACAATGGTCCCCTGTTAGTTAGGCAAACAACTACACACACTCTATTCTGACTATCTTTAACATATTTGGTTGAGCAGGGTTTTGTAAATTTGTACCCATAACTCTTCCATGCCAGGTGGTCTTTGGTGTACTTTGTGGCCTGGTGGATGATATCTTCAGTCATGTGGGTCAACCTGTTTGTGGCACTCATTTTGGAGGTATGTAATGGTTTGGTTTAAATAATTCAAGATCAACCATATACTTTTCTGGTCTTATTGTTAATTCATCACATGCATATTATTTCAAAGAAAAAAAAATAGCCCTATTATTATGACTGAAATCTACTACTGAAAATATTATATAGCTTGATTTGTTTTAGTGAAGTGCACACCCCACCCCGGGGCCGATTGTAAAGTCTTCATTGGTCATGTCAGTCACAGTGCTGACTACCTACACAACGCTGAACTAGGGTCAAATACTAACCCTTAACCTTAACCTAAACCGTAATGTAGTGTTGGAAGCACAACTTTTTACATAACATTACGGTTTGTCATAATGAGATCCTGAACTGAATCCATAAAGTCTGACCTTTTCTTGACAGGTTAATAAATCTGTTTCTAAGCATGCTAGTTAACCTTGTGTTTTTTTCTGGTCCTGTGTTCAGAACTTCACCTATAAGTGGGACCGCAGTAATACTATGTCTGTTGAGGATGTGGAGAGAATCGCCTATCAAAGCACTGTGCAGCTTATGTTCAGGTAAGACTGTGGGAATAAAGCCATCGATAAGTTCCTAGCAGTGGGGATTTCTTTAAGACTGCAAGGAAAGCTCGGCTTCCCCTATAATGTCAAACAATTAAAGGTCAAATATGTACTATTGTGTTAACATTTTTTTTTTACTAAAAATGCGTTGCAACACGTTAATCTCGAAGACGAGTTCGTTCAGAATCGGCTACATGTATATATCAGGTCGGCAGACTCGATTTCCTTCTCATTCATTCCCGGAGCGTCACAGTGCATTTCCCTGTTGAAGCCGAGCTTCCATTGACTTCGATGGGGCTTTGAACAGTTTTTTTTAGTGCTTCGAAACTAGGGGTGTGAACCTACACTGGTCTCACGGTTCGGTTCGATTACGATTATCATGTCATCGATTCAGTTCAATTCGATATCGCGATGCATCGCGGTGCACTGCATCTGCAATTTAAATACTTTAAATACTCCAAAAGTGATGTGTGCGTGCGCGCGCGTGTTCCCCTGTTCGGGAAGTCACAGTGACAGAAACAGTGACATTCCAGTTTAAGTTTCAAGGGAGTAAAGCCTGTTTATGCCATTTAGTAAAACAAATTGTGTCAAATCAATTTTGTTGTAAAGAAATGTTCATTTAAAAGCAGCGCTCATTCATCAGTGTATAATGTTACCATAGAGATGCGCGCATCAACCGTCGCAGAGCCCGCTGTTGAAGGTAACGATCATCAATTTGAAATCACGCGTAACAACACACAATAATTGTAATTTGACCATCGGGTTCGGATACTTAAATCAGCTCTATGTGTGCGTGACATGAGCGCGCACAGCGCGTGTCTTCTCCAGGTCGTGCTTACCAGGTTGTTCATTAGAGCCGAAATGTGCCCAGAATAGATGTAGGCTTTTAAAGTACTCAGAGCATTTTTAATTACTCGCACTCGCGTCTCGCCTCCTCTGCCATTGTATGCAATCGCGACAAAGCACACACGCGACAAATGACGTCAGAAAAGCGTCAGTATAACCGTTTATGGTCTATTACTGAACCGATATCGAATCGTCCTCGTCTGCATCGCGATGCATCGTAGAAACGATTAATTTCGACACCCCTATTCGAAACTAGATGGTCACTGGATAAATCTGTGATTATGCCCCGCCCACGGACGCTCAGCTTCTCTGGGGAGAATGGGGGAGTGGGCGGGGCTGGACTCCGGGCTTCTGCGTGATGATTGGAGGACTCCATCCTCTTTTGATTGACAGCGATTTTGTACTATAAAAAGTCGCTGACGCTGAAGCTATTCGAGCTCAGTCCCATCGCGGATTTTGAAAGTGCAGTCGAAAGACAAACTGCTGCAACCTATTTCTTGGTATTTGCTTTGCGAAATTGCTAGCCAATTTGCATCATACATTTCACGCAATTATACACCACATTTCTTGTTTCAGTTTAAGAAACAAGCATGGTAAGTTTTGTGAATGCTGTCCTTTACTATACACCGTGTAGTAAAGGACAGTAATAAGAAAACTTACCATGCTTTTACCACATTATTGCTAGTTTTATTTTCATTTGTTGTAAATGCACTGTAACCACAACACTTACCATGCTTTTACCACAGTAACCTTAGTTGTATGGTTATAGGTGTAGTAAAAGAATAGTAACCACTATTACTTAGTATATTTTGTTCACAAAAAATTTGCCTTCCCTCTTTGGAAGACCAGCAGCCGCCACTGGTTCCCAGTAACACTTTAAGGTCACGCAGTTCCTCGTCACATGTATTTACTATAGCTATAACAGTAAATATGCATAATTGCAAGGTACTAATCTTAAACCAAACCCTTACCGTAGACCTATAGTAAGCACATGTAATTAATTACCTATTTGTGTAATTACACTGTAACAACGTGTCCTCAAAGTAAAGTGCCACCAAGTTCCTTCTCAAAGTTTCTTGAGAAATGAGAGAAAACGTGTCCCCCAGTTTTACAGTACCATGATATACACCAGGCATCCTTATATAGCCGACCTTGAGACAAAAGATCTTTTAGATCATTATTGCAGTGATTATTATGTTTCTAACATGTTATATGTTTGGCAACAGTTCTTCTGACTCTAATTGATGGAGTGTGTTGCTTCTCTTTTCTTAAACAACCATGTAGGAAGACACATCATGGTCATATTCCAGGATGACAATGTCAAGATCCATTAGGCTCAAAACCTTAGATGGACATCACAAAATGTATCTCCACCAAGAGGTGCATACATTTTTGGTCAAGATCTTGTGTTGTCAATGCAAGAGTCCATCACTCTGTAAAGTCTCCTCCAGCACGTTCCAAAGACTTTCAATGAGTTTAAGCTCTGGACTCAGAGGAGCCGATTCAAGTGTGATGATTCTTCATTCTCCTCACAACCATTCTTGCACAGTTTGATCCTGATGAATCTTGACATTGTCATCCTGGATGGATGTTTAAGAAATGAAAAGCTACACACTCCATCAATTATGGTCAGAAGAACTGTTGCCAAACATATAATATGCTAGAACATAATAATCACTGCAATAATCATCCAATCATAGACTCTCTCACTCTTAAAGGACAATTTCGGCCAAGAATGAACCTAAGGCTAAATATGAGTCGACCGTTCTCTGGGATGCGTTTTCATGATAATCAAATGTACCCAGTTTTATCGCTTGTTTTAGTTTTACTACAGATTAACATATAATGCAAGTATATAGGGCATCGAATAAGTAAAAATAAAAATCACTTCATTAGTATAATTAGGGTCTCTACCTGCAAACCGAAGCATTGAGAACTTTGTAAGTGTACAGACAGTTTAATAAGAAGATACTTTATAAAGACAGTACACTTCGCGTATATAGGCAGGAGCCATCTTTGGAAAACAGTCTCGACCAGTCGAACCACGAAAGCCCGAGCACGGCGTTCGTGGTTCGACTGGTCGAGACTGTTTTCCAAAGATGGCGCCTTGTTAGTGGCATTAACTAGCGATTTTTATTTTTACTTATTCTATGCACTATATACTAGCGTTATAAGTTAATCTGTGGTAAAACTAAAACTAACATTAAAACTGGGTACATTCGATTTTCATGAAAACGCATCCCAGAGAAAGTCGACTCGGTACCCATGTGTTATTAACCCCTAAGTTAATTTTTGGCCGGAATTGTCCTTTAAGCATTTACCTGTTTAAATCAGTGTACTAATGCTGCCCAGATGGAAATATATATAACTACACCAAATAAGTATTGTCCGAACCTCCGCTGGGAAGGAAATATAGAGACTGGACCTCTTGGAACTTCAATTGAATACCCCTAATCTAAACAATGTAGTAAAATCTCTATCGATACACACTTTTTATCATCACCGCGATAGCAGACCCACGCCAAACCCTTTCACTAACTATAACTGTTTAATGAAAGTGAGAGAAAAGTGATAGGTTGGTAAGAGTGTTGTTCAAATATCTGATTATTTTCTATTATTTTGCCCATCCTCTGTTTTCAGAGAGCATGTCCAAGAGCCGACAGAAGAAGAGTTACTAGCTCAACTACAACAACATCCTCATCTCCACCTCTCCTGGTGACCCTAAACCCCCCAAAACAATCCCACAATCCTCCAGGACTCCATCACGGCTGTGTAGGCCTCATGTTTACACATCCATCCGTTGCGGAGGGCCTGTTTCCCATTATAGGATCTGTGTTGCTTCAGGTCGGCCTGGGAAAGGATGTATGTGTTTTCTGACAGAGAGTCACATGATTAATGTTCAGAGGAACTTCAATTTAAAAAGAAGCTTTAGCTCAAGTCACTCCTGTTGCTGGAGTCCCAGAGTTATTGTCTTACAACCTGTAAATAATAGTGGTATCAGTACCACCGTTTTTGATTTACCCTCATGTCTGAAAGGAATTCAATCTTTGAGTTTGAAAGTTTTTTTTTTGTTGAGAAACCAAACACATTTTCATCCTGCATTTGATGATAACCAATATTTCTTTATTTATTTTTTGTAAGGCTGTTACAATTAAACAAACGAAATAACAATCTATTAGAGTTTTGTTAAAAAAAATCTTGGAAACAAAGGGACAAGAATCATAAATGTATTAAATATTTTTTAGCTTTTGATTTTTATTAATTCTATATGTTTGACTGTGCCATTTATGTTTGTTCAGTGCTTTTATTTATGTTAGATTTTACAGAAATCTTTATGGTTGAATCTCTCAAGAAATGTCCAGATCATATTTCACCCCAAAAATGAAAAGAAGAAAAGGAAATTGATACAATAAATATATTTATTAACACTTTATTTTAAGGTCACGTAGTTACACGTTACTACACATACTTATAACAGTATAATATTATAACTAATAACAGTAAATTATGCACAAATACAAGAAACTAACCCTAAACCAAACCCTAATACCGCTATACTGTAAGTACATGTAGTTAATTAATGTTACTCCAAACTTATTTAAGTACAAAATAACTGTCGCTGTAAAATTATGTGTAACCATATATTGTAGAAGAAAATGACAATGAGGCGCATGCCTCATCCAAAATTCTCAATACTGCAATGTGAAAAAAAATTCAAAGTACAATTGTAAGTATACTTCATGGTAGCATTTTCTTCCTTTTTTTACACTGCCTTTATGCAATAAAAATAATTCAATCATTGTGAATTCATAGAATTGAGAAGTTTGTTGTTTTGTTTTATTGTTAATAGTAAATTTCTGGTTTATTATCATGCAAATGTCACAAAGCAAACGGTGCAAAATTTAATGTCTTATTCTTCTTTGAAATTTGGGGTAATGTGACCTGGACTGTTAGTCAGTGACTTGCAATGACTTTGGATGATTGGGATTATTGGGATATTTTCCATGTTTTCAATATTATCAACAGATGGTGTTTTACTCTTATCAATACATTTTACTGAAAATTGGTTTAAATGGTTGAATAACAACCCTCTATTGTGCTCTTTCTGTTCTAAGAGTTCTAAGAACTTGTTAAGTGTCTCTGTTAGCGGTCTATAATGGCAAATCAGGTTTTTATCATTTTTATAGTTGTAGCATGCTTTGTATCAAACAGACTTTATATGAAATCACATTTTATAAGAGGGCCACACAAGCCTGTGCTTCAGATCTTACACAAGTGTCTAACTTTCAACAGTCTATTTACCAAGACCGTTTTATAGGTGATTATATGGCCTCCAGGAAAGTAGATGAACACACACTCTCTCTCTCTCTCTCTCTCTCTCTCTCTCTCTCTCTCTCTCTCTCTCTCTCTCTCTCTCTCTCTCTCTCTCTCTCTCTCTCTCTCTCTCTCTCTCTGTCTCTGTCTCTGTCTATCTATCTCTCTCTGTCTCTCTCTTTCTCTCTCTCTCTCTCTCTCTCTCTCTCTCTCTCTCTCTCTCTCTTTCTCACTCTCTCTCTCACTAACTCACACACACACTTTTCACTGATTGGGGGCTAAACATACACACCCGAAACAGAACGCCTGACCTTGTGTTGAACACACATCAGAGTGACCCAACCATTCCCCTCATCTTCCAAACAAACACAGAGTTCCCTTACACTGTTTGTTTACCTTTCCTCTAGATGTGCTGTCGCCTCAGTGAGGGTTTTCAGAAATCCTTCCAAAATCCTTATAATATTCCGATTTGCTGCTCAAAAAATATTTCGAATTATTATCAATGTTGAAAACAGTTTTTGCTGCTTAAAGCGACCGTACTTCACTGCTAGGCTTTCAATATAATTATATAAAATTATCAACCGATTATTGCACTTCCTGCCTGATGGCTGAGCGACTGCGCAGGCTCAAACTGAGCTTGACGACAGTCTGACAGTTGTAAATCTTCTAGTAGCTGTGGCAAAACAAATCTGAATCACCTAATTCCTCAAAAACGTTGTTTAAATATTTTGTCCGGTTGCTTTTATAGACTCTCTATCTATGGGCTTCTTCCTTGACTTTATGCCTCTATGTCCCCACGATTGCCTCATAGACAGTAAAAGATTGCCTGCGAGCTTCTCCTGCTGTCTATACGGTAATGTCTCTATTGTGCGACAGAAAGTCGCGTGGTTATGACGAAATCGTTAGCCTATTTTTACAAAAACGGCTTCTACGGGGCCATAGCGTAAGATACAAAGTAATGGAGCCTTTTATACATTGTCGTGTTTCTTTAGAAATAAATAATGGACAAATGAAGTCTTTGGACGTCTCAGATGTAAAGTTATTCGCTGTCAAAGTGACGCCAAAATGAATGGGAGTCAATGGAATGCTAACAGCAGGTGAAGTTCTGCTACAATGGCGGCTCCCGCGTAGCCTGACTACGTCAGACTTCGTACTTTCGGCTCAATTTCATTTTGATTCTGTACTTAGTCTGAGACATCGACATGTCTCTCAGTTTTCCTCCGGCCTGAAAACAGCCGGCCAATCAATGAACAGAGGGCGGGCTGAGAGCCATGACATAGACTCTAAGCGCCGAGTATAAGATTGGGGAAATCGAAAACGACCGCGGATATGGAGACACAGGACACAATTCGCTCTGTTGTGGGGAATATTCCTGGCATTTCCAAACTGAAGGGCGAACAAGAAGAGTGTTTGGTAAACATTTTGAATGGAGGTGATGTCGTGGCCCTACTCCCGACAGGTTTTGGTAAAAGTTTAATTTATCAAATATTAACGATCGTCAGTGAGAAACTGGGGAGGCCAAAGGCCAGCAAGGCGATAGTTGTGATTGTGTCCCCCTTGGTTGCACTCATGGAAAATCAGGTTAAGGAGGCAGCAAAACTTCGTCAGCCATGTTCACTTCGGTATTTTGCTGGATGGTTTCGTTTTCGCATCTTACATGTGTTTACAGTGGAAGTTCGATGCGGCTGAGCTGGCGAATAACACACGTCATAACCAAACGTTATGTGATTGGCTTACGGGTAACCAATGATTTTATACTTCAGACAAGCGCCCCCCCCCCCCCCCGCGATAAAGAAAACACTTCTCAATGATGCCATTCCAGACTCTGTCTATGTAGCAAAGCGAAGTAGCAGAGTTTGGTATTACCAGGCTAGCTCCCGCGAGGCTTCAGTTTCCGGCTGATGGATTACCCCCTTGCCTGTAACCCGTGTTTTTCCAACCTTATACCCGTGAAAGTGCACTGGAATGGCAGTCAAACCCGTGACTTCCCACCCGTGAACTCCTACTAGATCGATGTACTCCCAGTTACGAGCTCTGACGTCACATAGAGTCAGATACCACCTTGCTTTAGTAGGAAGTACTTCTTTTTGCAAACTAGTATTGGTGTTGACATGTATTGTTGCCGGGTGCAAGAATTCAAAGAGTGAACGTTTAGCGGGAGTGAGATTTTTTTGGTTTCCAGTGAAGAGTTCATCTGATTATGCTAAAGGAGGCAGAGAATCATATGGAGAGAAAGCCACAATGGAAAGTCCTGTTGTAGTGAACAGGATGACCACGAGCACAGTGTTGTTTTTTAGGTGTTTACACGACACCGTGACACCTCAACTAAAAATGTAAAACTTTGTATGCATTTTGGCCATTCATTTACACGACAACAGCGTTTTTGGGTGGCTGAAAAAAGCTAACTTTAGAAGACGGGTTTCAAAGTGCAAGTTTTTGAAAACAGTGTTCATGTAAACAAAAACACAAATCTCTGAAAATGATGACGACATGCATATGCGTAGCCTACTACTTTTTTAAGACGGTGTTTCATCGCCATGGGATGGCAGCTTTTTAGTTGTTTTCGCGGATCCGTGTGAATGGGGATCGTTTTGACAATGGTGTCGCCTGTACACGAACAACTCAAATTAAAAAAACGTTTTAAGCATATCGCTGTTGTGAAAACGTATCCTGGCCTGAGGCCAAACAGAAACTTGCGTTCTGACTGTTCCGCCCAACCTCCCGAAGCAAAACGCCGTCATGTAACTTAGTCTACAGGTAAGAAAACTGTTGCCATAGTGTTCCATTTTTACCAGAATGCTGTTTAAATAGTACGATTCAATTTTCAGTGATAAACCTACTCTAACAATAACTGCTCGATAACTGTTCAATAATCTTGCTGTCCATGGGTGGGGATATAAAAAAGCGGAGGCATAATCTGGAGTTTTCACAAAAATATTTATTTTTTAATAAATGCAGATCTTTTGAACTTTCAAAGAATCCTGAAATTTTTTTTTACGTTTTCCACATATAATATTATCTATGATAATAAGAAACATTATTAAAAATTAAGCACCAGTAGGCTATTTATTGATAAAAGCTGAGCAGCAAATCAGAATATTATACTGATTTCTGAAGGATCATGCAACACTGAAGACTGGAGTAATGAGGCTGAAAATTTAATATGGAAATACTTGCATGACTTTCTAACATTTACAGATGGAGAATATACCTGTGAAATGAAAGTTATGCAGTGAGGAAAACATATCTCAAACGCATTAAAGACAAGATTCTATCTGTCAGTCAGCATGTCAGAGCATCTGCTGGGGCAAACTTCTTTAAAATATGTCTTATATCTTACCAGTTATTTTGAAGCCCTTAATATAAAGCATGGCTCATGTTTAGGACAAGCTCACTCTGCTTCCTCCGTAATTTTTCAGATGGACTCGTATCAAATTACTGTATATCGATATAAACGGTATTGCCTCATTACATATATCGTTTATAAAATAATATATCAATATATATCGAGCAAACTCAATATGCCGTCTAGCCATAGGTGGGACTTGATTTTGTCTATGGAGAATTGATTGGATGTTTGGATGGATGTGGTTTGCTATTGGTGGATCTCATGAGAGTGACAGGTTGCCCCGCCCTCATCATCAGAGAAGAGAAGAGATGTGCTGCAAGAGAGAGGGGAAGTTATTTTGATTCAAGATTATAAGAGCACATGAGTTAAAAAAAAATAATGATGTGTACGGATATTAAATATTCTATAAAAAAACAAGATTTGCTTTGATTTCATGGTGACTTTAATGTGTTTAAACCATAATATTCGTCCACCTATTTCAGTGAGAGTGTCAAACTTAAATCAGGACTGTCATTATCAGAATTGCTTAGATAGCAGGGCTTTCATAAATTCCCTTAAACATTCAAAACTAGATTATTGATCTTTTTGAAGTGTAGTTTATACAGCCTGATTGTGAAGGCTTTAAATAATAAACAGGCTGTTCTTCTGAGGAATGCCTTTGTCAGCTGTGAGGAGATCCATATTGCTCTGGAATGTGTGGAGTTGCCAAAGAGATTTTCGACTCAGTTGTCAAATAACAACTCTTTGCCTAAGTGCTAAATTCAAATTCATTATTTTAAATGAACCCCTGAAGAAATAAAAGTACTTCTGTCAAACAAGCTTAAAATAATGCAAGATAAAGACTCATCAGTGGCTGTTTTCCCATTGAGTATAAACTGCCTTTATTTCACAAGAACAACATTCATGGCAGCTTCGCAGAGCACCGAAGATCAGTTATATATCTATGCTTCTCTCAAGCACAACAGGTGGGTGTATATTATCCATGTGGCAGTATTGTCTTGTGTTTTATTTTTTGCTAATGTAGGTTGTTTGCAACAAACTTCCGTATTCTGTAAAACAGGTCGCATCACTTCCGATGTAGGTCTTTAATGCTATGTTAAATATTGAGCTGTTTTTATCAAGATGCCTTTAAAGGAGCTACCAAAGATGAGCATAACCAATGTCCATCACATATGCCGGTTGACATATAAAAGTTTTCTTCTTCTTACTAACATTCAGATATGAACTCTTTTCACTCCAAAGAGTTTTTGAAAAAAGTAGCCAACCACCCCCAGCATTTAAAAAAAAAAATATTTTCACAAAAGTTTCATGGCCCCAGAATACTTAGTTAAATATCTGAACATGCAATATAGGCTAACAGAGCCACTGCTTTTAAACAACAACAAAACAGTAGCTTACTCTAGCTTCATACATTCTTTTTCATCAAATCTTTTTAATACAAAAGCAACATTTTGAGCAAAAAGATGAGAAAATAGCGTTTTTGTCAAAGACTACGTCTGCATCGTATTCAGAACTAGGATGAAAACAGAAAACAGAAACCCCAAAGCTTCACAGTCCTGGGTCACATTTCTGCTCATCCTGGATCACATTTCATTCAGAAACATTAGGTACTTTTCATTTATATGCTTTTTAATGTTGATGATCACATTATTTTGCATATGCATTTGCTTACATATGATATTTATTGTTTCTGCTTCATTTTTCGCATATGTTTTGATCAGGAGATTCTGTACTCTTTCAGAAGATGTGTAATAGCGCCTCCTACCGTATTACAGTGAAAGCTGGAAAAATCTGTCAATAGCGGGGAAAGAGTTAAACCCAAATAGCATGGTAACAATACAAAAATCTTGCTAAGTTAGTTTATCATCTCAAAAGTCCATAATTATTGCTGTCAATTCATGCTGCTAACACTTTATCAGACAACCGGATGCGATGAAACCAGTTTTACTGTCTGTTCATCATGTGACGTCCAGCATAAAGCCTATTCGGTTCATCATCATACCTCTAAAACGGAGTCAGAGGGGTCAGGGGTGGGTTCCCCATCATAAACCCATACAGGTTCGACCAATGCTGACAGCTGTAAAAAGTGATGTCAGGCACATCACAGTGATGTCAGGTATGTGAGCAATGCTACTTTCTGTTAGTTCTCCCATGCTTATCTTGTCCTGGCAACCTGCTTGTTTGATGATTGAGATTTTTTTTTTTCATTACTAGTTCTTTTGAGGGTTTTGCATGTGGAATTTGCAGCTTGTAAGGCCTTGCCTCCCACCACATTCTTTACTTGCTCGCACAGAGTTCTCATTACACAGCGCTGTATTTTAAGTGTCCTAACCCATTTCCTTCAGCTACAGCAGTCTGTCAGAAATGCAGTTCTAACCATGGCTTGGAATTGGCGTTCGTAAGGGAGCAAACATGTCTATAGGAAGATTATAACTTCATAGAGGTTCCATGCAAATCATTCAGTTTTATCATAAATCCTAATGAAGCGGAGCTTGGGTTTGTGTTGATCTCATAGCTTTAAACTTTCAGCTGTAGACTGGCTTACATTCCTTGAGCTTCAACCTCTCCCTGCGGCTGCTGATGTTAGCTAGGTCAACAGAATTATTTTGGGCCTTCAGCAGGAACATCTCACCTGCTTATGAGTGCAGTAAAGGGTCACAAACAGTCTTTTCCTCTTATAGGTGTAGGTTATATGCTCTCCTAACACAGTTTGTGCTTAGAAAACCATAAATGAACTATTTGTAGGTCTCCAAAAAGTGTAAACAGCTCTGTGTAACCATCTCATTGCTCTGTTTGTTTGAGCAGATCAACATAACAATATTGGCTCATCCAATAGCATGATATTAGGGTGGGATTATCTGTTTGACTGAAAACATTGTAGATGGGAAGAAAAAATGTCCTTACTTTTTGCTGCCACTACTAACCTTAAAATTTTCTTAGAAATTTTTGCGCTTCATTAGATTGATCTGATTCACTGTATGGTTTTGGAATGCATTGATCATACTATAGTAAGTGTGCAAAATATGAAAATGATATTTTATCAATAGCAGTTCACTTTTACTAATCAGGGCAAATTGCATTCTTAGTAACTGGAAACTTTTTCAAAGTTTTTCTCCTCCAGACCAACTTCTCAGACAAATCCTCACATCAACCAACTGAACCAATCTCTGACATCAAGCAGGTTCTGGTCCACAAACAAAAAAAAACTGAAGTACCCATATTAAAAATCTGTTTGTTTTTTTGCCTATGCTACATAAATCACTTTAGTTTTTTTGTATTCTGATTAGAAAAATAAAACATGAAATCCAAATTTTCATAAGCTCGATCTTTGAAGTCAATGGCCTGATTTCACAGACAGGGCTTAGATTAAGCCAGGAGTAGGCCTTATTTCAATTAGGACATTTAAGTAGCTGTTATAAATGTTCCTTGGAACAAAAACATTACTGGTGTGCATCTTGAGACAAAATAATTGCACTGAAATATTTTAAGATCTGTCAGTTCAAGTTGCTTTCAGATCAAACATGCCTTTTCGCCTGGGACTAGGCTTAAGCTTTGTCCGGAATGTGTTTTTTCATCATTTAATGCAACAACTTAATAGCCAAGGCTTGCAACAACAAAAAACAATGACAACAAAGCATGCACTTCTTAACAGGTCTTGATCAGCAAGTCTAGGGTGTTAAAGACCACAGAGCTCGTCAAAAGTGCGCTCTTTTTGTGACCACCTGCTAGAATGCCCTGTAATTATGACAACAAATGTGTACGTGGCAGTAAAAGCGACGGCAGTGTTTTTTGACTTTGAAATCTATATTCAAGATGTCATAACTTATATTTTATGCGAAATAACTTGATCTATGATGTATGCAATGCTGTTGCATTATGGAAATATGTCGCAGTTGCAACCTTCGTTTCATGCTGACTTTAAATGTCAAGTAAAGACACATATAATAAGACACAAACGTGACTAAAATGTATTGTAAAGAGCACATCAATGCTCTAAACCTGTCCTACAAACTCACTTGAAAGCACTCTGTCTATATTCCAGTTATCAATACTAAAAGTTTAAGTTCATCAAGCTTATTGATCTTTTGCCAACTTGCTGCTATCAGTAGCCACGTTTCCATTACCCTTCAAATTGCTCAAATTAAAATTGCGAATTGAAAATACGCCCAATGGAAACACGCCAATTTCACAAAAACTCTCATTTATTATAAAAATGTTTTTACGCTCGCATGAGGTGGTTTTCAAGACAATTCAAAAAAGAAATATTTCACAAAACTGCAATGGAAACAGTTTTTGCGCATTTACAGGTCATCTGACATAGATGACGCGATATGTTTTGACAGAATACGAGACAGAGTTCTTTATTAAATTCATAAAAGACAAAAGAATTACAGGAATACTGGATTCTAAACCTCAAAGAAATGCCACAATCAAGACCTCGAAGCAGATATGAGTGAGAAACACCAGCCGCTCCAAGTATAAGGGTCTTTCCTTGCCATTAATGCTTGGATAACAAACATACGTCTACTTCGATTATTAATAATGGCCAGTGCAGTGGCTGGGATATACGTAAACCTACCAACATCCGTCGCCATGATTTTTGGAATGACTTATCGCGAGAGGAAAAAATTACGTTTTAGTCGCATCGCTTAATGGAAATACCGTCATTTCGCAATAGTTTTTTGTTGACATTTAGAAAAAAATCACAAAGGTTTTGCGCAAATCTGTAATGGAAACGCGCCTACTGTCACCCTAACATTTTCAGTATTATTGGACGCTGGTGTAGAACCTATTGTTCGGGGACATTTGACAGTTCTCTTGCCTTCGGCGGGAAGTTCAGCTAAACACCTCTTTAAGCACTAATGATGCCCCTCATTTTCACCTCCCTCTATTTCTGCTCGCTCCGATCACCCGCCCAGCACCTGGACCCCAAACCTCCGAATCCCGCTCCTGAAAACCCGGCGTTGCCATCTTTTTTTAAGCTGTAATTAAGGAGATGGCTAGACAGGCTCTGCTGAAATAGGAGTGAAAGAAATGTCCAACCTCACCCTCTGGCAGGGCATGGCGAAGAAAAGGAGAGGGTGTCTCTGCACCTACACAATGAAGTTGGATCAAGGAGGGTCCTCGATTTGACACGAAGAGACTGGACCATCCACTCCTCTTGCTCCTCCTCTATTCTCCTCAACTGCTGCAATTCAACGCCCTCTCCGCACACCTCCCTAACTGTAATTAGGTGGCTCTCCCTTTGACGTTCGGTTTGCGTGGCAGCCCCAGCAGATGCACCTGTCCCCTGTCTTCCTCCGCTCAGGTGAGCGAGGGCAGTTAATCTCCTGCGACCCCTGGCAGACTCTCCCAAACACCTGTCTGCCAGGTGCCGCTTTATCACCTGGCCGCTCCCTGTTCTGGCCTGGTCGAGGATAGGGAGGGCTGGAAATAGCAAGGGACAAAGAGAGAGAAAGTTCAGCACTTCAGCTCCAGCTCAGCCCACACCTTTCTCCCGCTGCCTGGTCTTTTGTGGACGGCAGCTGCTTAGGTGTGTGTGTGTGAGTCTTTGTGTGATCAAAATGTGTTGGAGTGATAAGAATAGTTTGGAATTGTTCTTCTTACAGAGGCATTTGAAAAAGACTTTAATAAGGTGTCAGTAGTAGAACTTGTCAGTTAAGTTGTAGCACCCTACTAATCTTTAATCTGTGATGCTATATTTAAAGTATGAGAGGCTGTATTCTTTTGTGAAAATAGTTATGGCTGAATAGGGTTGATAAGAGATCTAGGCTTTCTGAGTATACACAACTGAACATGAAGTCTTTAACTTTAACTATGCCTAAAAAAATGTCTAGTTACCTAATACTTCCACACTTTCCTAATAAAAACCGCATATGAAAAGAATACCCGAATTTATGGTATGCATAAATCAGCAGGAGAAAAGTACCTGGATGACCTACAGTACTACTTGTGCCAAGATTCGGAAGTACAAATCTGATGGACACTATACTATCCCATGAGGCCATAGTAGAAGAGTTGTGAATGGCAGCAAATCTGTACAGTAAAGACACATGAGAATGACAACATGGGTGGTGTAGTATGTCCAAATTGCATACATTCACTCAAACTTTATAAAACATACATTTTTAATGGTCCCAGAGTAGGTTCTTCATTAAATGTAGCACCTACTCTGTATGCAATTTAAGGCTATGTTTACATGGAAACGATCTGAAGAGAAAACGCAAAAGTGGCGTTGCGTTATCACTTTTTATTCTGCGTTTAGACGAGCGTTATCGGGGGGAAATCCGCATGCATATCATGACGCAAAAGTGTGTGAAATTCGATGTAGTATGCACTCCAGGCGGCTAGGTGGCAATGTGAAGCACTGCGACACAACAACACCAATATCTGAGAATATTTTGTACAACTGCTGAAAAGACTCTTGTACGTTTATTTTCCTGTAATGGCGCATAGCTGTGACGTAAACACGTACGCGACGAGAGCCACAGTGAGCAGATTTGCGTTTTTACTGTTTAGATGGGAACGCGACGGTGGATCGTTTTTAAGATTTCCATTCTGGAGGGTGGTTTCACTTTTTTGCGTTTTTAAGCCTCCAAAACGCCGTTGCCGTGTAAACGAAAGGCACATCCGATAAAATATTTTTACGTTTTCACCCAGAATCGTTCTCGTGTAAACAGGGCCTTAGATACAAACTAAGATTTTGGTTTTCTACATTCTTCTTCCATTTCTATTGCCTTTTCCTTTAAGTTCTTAAAAGCAAAACCCAACTTTGAGTGTTCACATTAAGTGGACCCACCAAATTAGCACACTGAACTCAAGTCACATGTCTGGACGTGGCTATAAAATTAGGGCTGTCTGATGTGGCATGCTCACTGTCCAAAGATAAACACAATTCCTGAATTTGTGTGCTTTCCGTTAACATTTTCGTGTATATCACTAAAAATACAGTCCAATTTCCACACATAACTCCTCTAGTCTAGCCTCGAGGTATAGTAAAGTGTCCATCGAGTGCAAAATTTAGAATCTTGTGGAATCAGTAGGTCATTCAGGTGCTTTTCATAATATCTGGATGCTGGGTAAGTCCCTGACATGACAGAACGTTGGTGTGCAAGAAAGATCCGCTATGAGTGCTGTAAATAGGTGTTGGGGATTTCAACATGGCTGGAACGCAATCAGACTGCAATTGTTAAGTAATATAATTTTGTTTGACTCTTCGGAATACTTCATTTGGATTCTTTAATTTTTTGGTCATAATATCCGCTAAACTTTGTAAGTGAATGTTGTCTCTCTTGTGTCATTCTATAGTCTCTTAGCCATGTAATAACTAGGATAATGTGCAGCCCATTGGTCATTATTGCAAAATAAACACCCTTCAGGGTAATACAAGACACCTCCGCCTGGCGTCGCACTAATAAGCCTTTGTGTAAAATACAGCGTTCATTTCTTTCTTTCTTTCTGTCTTTCTTTCTTTCTTTCTTTCTTTCTTTCTTTCTTTCTTTATACTCCATCTATGTCTCTCTCTTTCTCAAGAACGGCCCCTTCGCTTCGTTCCTCAGGTTCCCTGCGCTCTCTGAATGGGCACTCTTTAGGGGGAATAGCTGGGGTTCAAAGCGCTGTGCTCTGGCCGACTGAATGGAGTGAAAAGGATCTTTAACAAACATCCCCTGTGTGCCAGGCGCTCCAAACCCTCCAGTAATAAATTAACTTGTGGCCAAAGTGCAGCGAACATTCTGCAGCAGCGGAAGCAATCTGCTGCTATCTCACCCTACCTCTCCCAGATTAATGAAACAGAATGCTGGCCAATTTGCATACAGGTGAGAAGAAGAAAAAGCCAAAAGAAGCAGGTCTAGATAAAGGAAGCGAATGGGGTGATGAGCTTTGAATAGCAAAAGAGGGATACTTTCATGCACGGGGACGGGAGAGAGAGAGAGAGAAAGAGAAAATAAGAAAGAGAGAGTTTTTTTCCCCTCATCCTCAAAGGCCTGGGTCAGTGCTGGCATTTGAAGAGACTGCGCAGCAGCTGTCTACATAGCTCCATCATTAGCTGCAAAGGGGGCCATTAGTCCTTGTCAACACTGTTCTGGCTCACACAAGGGCAGTGCTGTTACTCTGGCCACCACTAGAGGTCAGTATGCACCGTGTCAGGAGCAACAAGTGTGCGCCAATCAGCCCATGCTCCCTTTGTTCTAAATAAACTTAGAAGTTTTGTGCATGTGGCGGCAGTTGATTAATTGAGCAAGAGCTACATGTCAAAAGACTAGAAAAACTCTTTTTGACTTCTCTCTGCTTTGTTTTGCATGTGCGGAACCCTGTTATGTAACAATCCACTGGTGCGGTTCACATTTGAATATTGCGTCTTGGCTAAACAATCCATACCATGCTACAAACACAGTCTGCTTGAGAGATAAAGATGCACAGCTGTATAATCTCCACATATGTAGTAAGATAACAGTGACCTTTTGCCGTCGCATCTTCTCATCTTTCACGCTATCAGAATGTGAGACTTATCTGTCTCCAAGCCGAGAAGCAACAGGTCACGTCCGTAGGCCACGCTGAGAAAATTGATGTTCACACCTAGGCCAAGTGATAAAGCAGAGTTGGTCTTCATCATTTGTGTGTGTGTATGTGTCATTCAGTGCGTGTGTGTAGATATGAGGGGCAGATTTCTGTGTTATTGCGGGCAAATGTGAGAAGCGTCATTGATACAGCATCTTAAGTTTCCTAGTAATCGCCCTTGAAGGAAGTAATGTGGCTTTCCCACAGAGACAGGACAATAAGCCCAGTCTTGAGCAGTGAAACTCAGCTACCTCCTCTCCACTTGCACGGCCCATCCAAGCTCTCCTGGTGTATGAAATGCATGTGTCGGCTCGAATTCAACTTCTTGCACTGTATCCAAAGGTACATAAAGCTGCTACATTGAGTAATTTTGTTGAAATGTGCTCTGAAAAACTTATTGTGTAACTCCCAATCATGGGTTTCTAAACCAGCATGTAAAATGCATTGTGTATATTAGCATATTAGCATTTTCAATCACTCCCTCCAGCTTTATTATTGACTAGGTGCTAAAGGATGTGTAGCTAAAAACGTGTTAGCTTATGCTAAAAACATGCTGTCTGGGTTGGTATTTGTTTGTTGCAGTTAATCCAACTGTGTCCTGTTAAAAGATTGTTCAGTGTAAAGCTAATATCCGAACCGTTTAAGGCTGTTAGTGATTTAGTTGCGCTCTAGTAAACTCCACCATGAGTGTCAGGTCAGTCTAAGCTCATTACAGTATTTTGAGGCACACTGTGGTGGCTAGTTTAGTGACCCTGAAGGGTCAGTGGGGTTATCCTTTTGGGTCAGAGGAAGACTTTGCTGCTATGATGACCATGAGTCAGAGTTTTCTTTGTGGAGAATGTGTACTTTGCTGATGTCACCTCAGGTGTGGATCGATGAAACAAATGGTAATAAACCTTCCAATTTCAAGTAAATAGTAAACTAAAACTGCAGAAATTAGATATAGAAAATATGCAGTCAGAATATAGAATTGAAATTCGAATGGGAATGCGAATCCGGGACAGTCAATCAATCAATAAAATTCCACTTGGAAATCCAGATACACAGTATCCAGATTCAAGGTCAAAATACAATCCCATTGATGAGACACAGTAAGTCTAGCTTTCGGTGGCATCAGCCTGTCTTCTGACACAATGTAACTCCCCGTGCAGAGGCCATAGCATCCATGTGTAGTTTTTTTGTTGTTTGTTTTTTGGGATGGCTGGATGGCTTTTTTGAGGATATGCAGATTGGGTAAAGTCTTTGAGGAAAAGATTTGAGAAGGAGATAAGATAGTGCTAGTGAAACGAATAAGCCAAGTAAATAGAGAGAATAAAGACAAATAATCTCATAAGAATGGTAACCCCCTCGGACTGGACAGGGCAAGAGGGAGGCCACTCTATTTCCCGCTTGCCTGCTCCATTAGCATGACGCCCCCCGCACCCCCCTACACAACACATGCATACCTCACACAGTTGCCATCGTTAGTGACCGCAGCCTGTCAGCCGCTGCTGCGTTGTACTGGGCCGTGTTGGGCTGCGCTGGGCCAGGCAGGGCCCCCTTTGTGCCGGAGCAGGGAGGAGGGGGTGAGCGGGCCTGACGGCAGGGCCTTGCAGCTGTCGCGAGGGTCGAGCCATGGACGCCTGTGATCAGCCAGCCGTGAAATCTGCCCTGAACAGAACTGCATTCAGAGCCTGACCCTCTCACACACACTCCCAAACACACACACACTCGCTGCGACACTCCGCTCTCTTTGGTGCTAAATCTTCCCCAGGCTTGTGGAGCTCGTCTGGCGCCAGCTATTCGTTGCGCCCTGCCTGTCGATAACCCTTGCTTCCCCAAAACCCCCACTCACTTGCTCTCCTCTCGCAAAAACAGACCTTTTCCCCCCCACCTTTTTTGTGCCAATCTCTACAGTAGATTTAAACAAATCGATCAGCAAGCATTAAGAAATAATGAAATAATGATAAAGCGTGACATAAAGGATGAGTGATGTTCAGAAGGCTTTTCAGAACCCTTTTAAAGGTTTTTATGCCATGTGTTTTTGATGTTTACAACAGTTATACTCCGAGGAGTGTGGTCTAGTTTCTTACATGTAAAATTTAATTCATTATAAATGTTGTATCCCTTCAGAAATAAATAGTACTTTTGAAAAATATGTTTAAGATCATCTACACTCATATTAAAAGACTTCAGTCACATCACTAGCCCAATAAAAGTTGTTTTATTTTACATGGAGTGGGCTGCCTCATGGGGGCGGGCATGTTGAGATTACATGACCAGCTAAATATTACTGTAACAAAGTTCATTGATAAAGGAAGAAGGAGCCAGGAAGTGGTGAATGATCAGAGTAAAGTTTAAAACATAAAATAAGCAAACAACAAAACACGGACAGTAAAGCACGGACGACCGGCGCATGATAAAACACAACATATGATTCTGGACACATATAATTCTGATCCCGGTGGACAACTCCATACTCCTCCATCCAGTGCCGTCGCAGGTGGGGTACGAGGCCCTGTGCGAACTTGAAATGCGAGACCGCTCTCCAACCCACCTGTTGCTAAATTGCTCCAGCACCACTGCCTCGGGCAGCCACTGGTGGTCACCGCTCCTTCTTGCTGCCCGACCTCAGCACTGAGATCCCCCTCAGCAGCGAAGGCTCTCCGATGCCGTGTCCCTCCTTCCTTCCGAGTTTCGGCACCAATATAACGAAGTTTGTAAGTTGATAAGGGAATAAGTCTCAACTTAATGTTTTAATCATAAAATAAGCAAAAAAACAAAAGTAAAGCAGCAGCCCCCTAATGGACGACTGCCCCAAATAAACATAATAAAACGCAACATAATTAGTCTAGGCCTGGTCCTCTCTCTTTTTGCACTGTTGTCACCCCTCCTTTTATCCTTCCGGAGCTCTTCCATGAGACTCGAGACCGGTATGGCACGCATGCGACGATCATTAGCACTCGCCCCTCTGGCCTTGTTCCGTTTCCACAGCTCTCGGCCCTGCCTTGCTAGCCACAATTGCTTTATCTCAGTAAGGCCCAATTATTGGACACATTCACTCATTGAAAAAATCATGGCTGACTGCAAATAAAGCATTTCTGCTGTGGAATTGAATTGAAATATTTTGCTTTTGTGTGATTATGTGTCAGTGTATATCTAAAATGATTACCATGTCAGCCAGTGCAATATAAACAAAAAAAAAAAATAGGGCAAGTTGAATTAGGTAACCTTCTTGAACCTTCCTCTCATCTGCCATTAGTCGTTCAAACAGGCCACCCTAAAGACACGCCATTGGTTGACGTAATTTGCTATGTCATGCTTGGTATATCAATGTGGCGCCACAGTGTTTATGTTTTTTTTTTTTAGGAAAATGAACCTATAGATTGCTTGCTTATAGCTTTCTCCACATATTATGCTGTGACAAGAGAAAAATTCATCATTCATGTTGATCAACATTCAAAATGTAGAGAATTAAACACTTTACCTCTAATGCTGATCATTTATTTATCCTCAGGTGTGGTTATTGTAGGTGTCTACACCTCACTGCCTCTGAAGAACATTTTACAAACACAGAGGTATGTGGTTTGCATAAAGCAACGGCAGGCAATGATGATTGATAAATATATGGTCCTATTCATCTTACAGTGGGGAATCCCAAAGCCTTTTATTAAACATAAACGCCACTTTTTCAAGAGACTGTATTTTAAAGATATTTTTTATAAAATAAAATAAAAAGCTTTACTGGAAAGGGTTTTAACAATGTTTTTCATACTTGTTCAATGAACCATAAACAGTTATTGCACATGCACCTGTGGAACAGTCCTTATGACACTAACAGCTTACAGGAGATCGACAATTAATGTCACAGTTCCAATAACTTAGGACATTAACGAGACTTTTCTAGACTGACTCGGGAAAAACACCAGAAAAAAGTCCTGCTCCAGGGACTGCAGATGTGGACAGAGCAATAAACTGCAATGTCCATAAGGTAAAATGCCTAAGACAGTGCTTCAAGGAGACAGGAAGGACAGTTGATTGTTTAAAATACATATATATTGCAATTTTAAACAGGCAAAACACAACAGCAGTGAACATGATGATCAGTAAGATGCATGTAATTATTACAGTTACCATTGTCCACTGTTAATTATCACATTTTATTTTAAGTCATTTGTAATTAACCAGCTTTTATTTGATCTTTTGTCATTTTTGGGGTATTTCTGATTTGTACTAGTTAATTTGGAACTGTACCTGGACTGACTAGACTGGCATGAAACCAATGCCTTTAGAATGTGTGATATGAGAGGCTCTTGAACTGACAGTAAACTTCCTTGTCAACTGAGCTCTGCATTAGTGTGCCTAGTGTGCATTACTTGCCTTGTAATTTGGCCCAATTATTCCTTTTTAAAAACACACACTGAGATTAGCAAAAAAGAGTAGCATCTGGCTGCTGAATTGATTGGCCATGAGAAAGTAGCATGGTGTGTATTGCCAGGAAAGCAGTTCAATGGGATACATTACAGCAAGTTAGCTCTTTGGATTACAAGGAATTTATTCCAGATTGGAACCCAAGGTTGGGTAAGTAAACTACACGGTGTGCACTACTTCATATTCATCCAAGTGGTTGAGTTCATAGTTGTCAATTTTGAAAAGAGTTTCCAACAATCACAATTCATACATATCTAATATTGACAAATAAGCAAAAATAACACTGAAATGTTTCATTTTAAAAAGTGCTAACTTGCAATAAGGCAATGGAGGTTAAGTGGGAATAGATCAGGAAAGCCATGCCCTGATGCCCATTTATCCACAGGGGCCAAAGGCATATGGAGAGGCTGGGTCAGCCCACCCACGCTGCTGAGTCAGCCGACATCCTGGGTCCTGTGCCCTCATCTCTTGGCACTTGTGCATGGCCTGGAAAGGAACCAAGATGGCTGCTGCATGTAGGGCCACAGTGGCCCTTTGCTGTCAAGTTCTGCCAGTCAAACTCATGTTCCACTTCCTCTTCTATTTGCCTTCTTTCCTGGCAGACTAAATTCTGTCTCACTCTGTCTCACCCCCCCCCCCCCCCCCCCCCCCCCCCCCACGTCTACATTTATTGAGCTATAATATGAATTTATCACAAACATGATCTTTGTCTTTTTATGTGGTCATTTGGCAAACAAAGTTGTGAAGATCACATCCGAAATAGCTGCCAAAAAGGGGAAAGCCTCTTTGGATTACTCTTTGTTTATGCATATTCTCAGTGCCGGTTAGAGTAAAGTCTATATTGTATTATGGGAAGATGCGGAGGAGGTTATGGAGCTTCTGAATAGGCTGGGTGCGTGTGAAGATCAGTGACTGATAATAGAACAAGCCACTGCAGGCAAACTCACCCTGCCTTGTGCTTAACCTGGAAACTGACTGCACTTTTGGAATGCAATATTATTTCATTTGACTACTGGTAAATACCTCGGGGGCTGAAGTTATAATATTTATAATACATCTTGTTGTAGGCAACAACAAGGCTAAACCTGACACTCTCGTTGTGTATTTAAAAAAGCATTTAGACTTCAAAGTATGTGAAAAGCACCTTGCTTATGAACAGAAAGCAAGATTTTTTCCCAGTCAAACAGTTGGGATAGTTTTAACTGGCACCTAAACAGGACACTCCGTAAATAATTACACCGTGTGCTGGGCAGTACTACTGCATTTATATTCCTCGAACCCTCTGGTTAGGGTTTGTTCTAAACCTCCTAATCGTAAGTATTAATAAATTCAGCTCTATTCAAACTTTGTGTTGCAACAAATTTTAGTCATAGACTTAAGAACTTTAAGAATAATTGTTCATTGCTCATTGTAGTGTTAATTTAATTTAGTCTTTGACTTAGTCCCGTGTCAAATGTACTTATCATAGTTAGTCAACCTTGTCATGTTGCACTCTTTCACATAAGCCAATAATGACAACTCATATGAATGGTTTATTTTACCTCATCTAGTTTCCTGATTTATTATAGGCTATTTATCATATAAAGTAACACACAAATCTACATTATGAGAACAGACAAATCTAGAAACTTCTCTCGAAAATAAAAATGGTGAAATTCCTAATAGTAATTCCAAAAATTACTTATTTATTATTATTTCCAATAATTACATTAAAGCTGCAGTAGGGAGTTTTGAGAAAATGTTGACTTCCTGTCAACATTTTCATTTGAGAAAATGTTGCTCCTCCCTCCACAGCTCCTCCCCCCACAGCTCCTCCCTCCACAGCTCCTCCCCCACAGCGGAGCCTGCCGTGAACGCGCAGGCTAGTAAGCAGGACCACCGATGACGGCGGATTATAAACAGTTATGGAACATTCACTAATAGGGACGAAACATCAACAATATGCTTTACATTGACTATGGCCTGCCCATACTTTGACTACAAACTTGGTCCTCAAATCATTATGTATTTTGCAATACATGTAACTTTATAAGGTTGCACTCTTTCTATAAGTTATAGCTACTAAGATAACCTTAAAGGATTAGTTCACTTTAAAAAAAAACTTTTGCTGATGATTTACTCACCCCCATGTCATCCAAGATGTCCATGTCTTTCTTTCTTCAGTCGAAAAGAAATTAAGTTTTTTGATGAAAACATTCCAGGCTTTTTCTCCATATTATGGACTTCAATAGGACACAAACGTTTCGAGGACCAAATGACAGTTTCAGCGCAGCTTCAAAGGGTTTTAAACGATACCAGACGATGAATAAGGGTCTTATCTAGTGAAACGATCGGTCATTTCAAAAATAAATAAAAAACTTTAAGTTTTATAAACACAAATGCTCGCCTTGCTCTGTTCTGTGATGCACGTTCGTGATGCTGTTCGAACTCGTTCATCCAAATGAACAAATCTTTTTTTGAGTCATTCGTTCGTTGAATGAACGAAATGACTCCGAAAAAGACTCGTTCAAAATGAACAAATCTTTTTTCGAGTCATTTCGTTCGTTGAATGAACGAAATGACTCGAAAAAAGATTCGTTCATTTGGATGAACGAGTTCGAACAGGAGAGTCACGAACGACGGTACGCGCTCGCGCTGTGCAAGAGAGGGGTGATCAGCGCGTACACAAGCGTGATTGACACTGCTAAGACATTCCTCCTGGCTCTGATTGGTTGTTTCTGACCGGGAGCGGTGTATTTCTGCAAATGGCAGTAGGACCACAGGGAGGAGCCAGAGGAGCTTGATTTTTTTCACAGATTATCTGTCTCATATTCTACTTTCAGGACATAATGAGAGTTTTAACAAATATTTGTTTACAAAAGCTACCTACTGGAGCTTTAAAACAACAGCATAAAATCCTGTATTGTCACACAGACATAGTGTATAAGTGCATTTATTCAGCATCAACGATGACAAATATAGTTGAGATTTATGTTTGGATTTATTACAGTTCATCATTTAGAAAGTTTTGATCACAGTTTTAGTAGCAGTAAACAGCACAAGTGGCTCGTGAAGGAACAGACTGACTGAACTACACTTTCATTTAAGCAGAAAAACTCAATGAAGATCGCTGAACTCCAGCTTACTTTTTTGTTTGTGTTTTCGCATCATCTGCAGCGCCTCCACAGTGTAGAGAGAGCAAGTGCGCATGGTTGCTAGATTAAGTAAAACACCTGGCAGAAAATGTATCCTTTTAAGAGAAAAATTCTGATTGGGGGATTTAAAGAGATAGTTCACCCAAAAATGAAAACTCTGTCAGAATTTACTCTCCCTCATGTTCTTCCAACCCCGTAAGACCTTCGTTCATCTTCGGAACACGGATTAAGATATTTTTGATTAAATCTGAGAGCTCGATCACTCCTCCATAGGCTTCTTAAGGGATTGACACTTGCCAGCCCCAAAAAGTTATTAAAAACATCGTTAAAATAGTCCAAGTGACTACAGTGGGTCAATCTTAAAGCTACACTGTGTAACTTTTTTAGTTTATTCTTAGCTAAAAACACTAAGTTCTTTCAAAAATATATGTGCTCATTAATGTATATTTACTTCGTTCAAGTAATAAAGTATTCTCGTGAGTGTATAATATGCCATTGAAAATACATACGGGTGGGGGGTTCTAATGTCGGTCGCCATGTTGCCCCTCCATCTTGAAAGTACATTAGCCAAAGAGGGACATACGGTTAATTCAAGCTTCACCTTTCAATCATGGACGAGGTCGAACTGGAAGCCATGTTAATCTTGGACTACATTGGCCACCGTAGGAGTTAAAACGAAATCGGAATTGAGAGGAACAGAAACTAATATTCACTGGATGGTCATATACCTTTTCACCGCTAGATGGGGGTAAAAATCACACAGTGTAGCTTTAAGTTTATCAAGTGACAAGAATACTTTTTGTGCGCAAAAAAACACACAAAAATAAAGACTTATTTTCAACTATTCATTTCCTTCTCTGTTGGCCTCGAGTCAGTTAACGTAGTGTGATTGCGTAGAGCTACTTCACACGTAGGCTCACTATTGGCCGACGCTGGTCATGTGTGTGAAGCGTGTGACGTACAACAACAGAAGCTTACGCTATTACACTAGTGAACTGACTCGAGGCCCACAGAGAAGGAAATGAATAGTTGAAATAAAGTTGTTATTTTAGTTTTTTTTGCACACAAAAAGTATTCTCGTCGTTTGATAAACTTAAGATTGAGCCACTGTAGTCACTTGGACTATTTTAACAATGTCTTTAATAACTTTTGCTATTAAAAATTTTCATTTTTGGGTGAACTATCCCTTTAAGCTAGTACTATCTGGCAACCACAAGCATGAAATCCCTAACCCTAACCCAGGCTTGAACGGCAGTCTGTAAAATTTTGTCTTTTTAGAGTGTTTAGTTAATATATATATATATATATATATATGTTTTTTTAACTACATTTTAATCTCGTCTTTTTTCGTCTACGATATTGCATGTTAATATATTGTTATTATTTAATGACATTGGTTTCGTCTTGTCATTGTCTTAGTCATGGGAAAAAGGTTGTTGACGAACATTTTTTGTCATACTTTTTCGTTAACGTACTTAACACTAGCCCATTGACTTGTGTTACGTTCTGGTTTGTTGTTGTGCTTTTGTTTTTGTTTTTCCCTCCCTCTCTTGTATGCCTCCTACTCGCTCTCAGGTTCCTCTGATAGGCCGTATCAGCTGTCAATCATCATCACTCTTCTGCGTCCAATCTGCTGTCGCCCCGCTGTTTTAAAAGACTTCCAGCGCGTCTCGTTTGGCAGCAGTGTGTGTGTGTGTGTGTTCAATGTCCTGTGTTGAGTACTTTGTATCAGTTTAATCGAATCCCATTTGCGCGATGTAGCCTACATAGTACCCGTAGTAATGTCAGGTGTTAGATACACTAGGTAAGAAGTGTGCGCCACCCTTTGTATGTTTGTTTTCTTAGTTAGAGAAGGATTTTGGGGGGCCGAATACACTGAAGAATTTGGTTTATTTTCCAGTTTTTCTTTTATTAGGTTGGAGGTTTAGGGGAATAGTTTAAGGGAATTATTTTGTTATATTTGGTTCTTTAATTTGGCGCCACTAAAGTTCCTTTTCCCTATAATTATTTGTATGTTCTTTTTCCTTCTGTGTGTTTTCATTTACATTGTACATAGCTCACTCACTGTATCTAGTGGCTTCGGCTTTTTGTAATAAATTATCATGTTTCCAACACTTTGTGTATTCTATACATGTTTTTTTTTCTGCTGTACGCAATCTACCAGCAGTAGTGTGATGTCTGAATGTTGCGTTCCATCTCCTAGACCTTTAAAGATCGTAAAACTTGTGTGATACAATAATACAGTATATTCACCATTTAAAGTGTAACAGACAGTGATGACATCATCATAATATTTGCATACTAAATGATTGGTCTTGTCCTTCTTGCATATGTTTAAACACTTGTAGCCATGCACTTTTACAGTGATTATGCTGCACATTGAATGTCATTGACTGAAATCTAAGCTTATAAACTTTATCACTTCTTACCTTTATCACTTATTGCTTACCCTATTCTCTTTTCCCTAAAGGAAATGCAAATCTAGTAGTGAAATGTTCTGTTTTCTCTCTCTTGCTCTCTCTCACATGAGTTGTTAGGTTTTATTGAGCGCTTTAACAAAGTTTATATACTACAAATGTGCCCTTGTGCCACTGAATTTGTACTTCCTGCCCTGCAGTCACACAGGGGTCCTGTTTCTAAACCTATCACACCCTTACCTGCTACTGTGTTTCCACAAATGGCTTACTCTGTGACTGCAGACATTTGCTTAAACTCAAATTTCAGGAAGGTCAAAGAGGTTCAAACAGTCAGGAGGTTTTTGGAAGACATGTAGGCCTATTATGATAAGATCTGAAAAAGTTCTTGAACAGATTCATTTGAATATGTGTTTTTAAAAACGTTTAAGGTGGGGCTTCAATAATACACAGTTTATTTACCCCACACACACACATCTGGCATTCTCAAAAGATGTGATGTATCAGTGTTTGCTACACAGGAATAGCCCTTAGGCCTTTCAAAACACCACCCAGGTTACTGCATGTGAAAACAGAGAAATACACCATGTGTTCCCTTTGTTGTAAAGTTTACAGTCCATTTTGTATTATTTAAACAAGATTTCATTAACTGACTGAAGTTATGATGCATTTACCATTGTCAGTGTCCAAGGTTTTAGTTACATCTGAGATTGTAATGGATTCAGACCATATGCGTTCTGTCTTTTCCTTTGGCTCTCGGGTTGAGCTTTTTTGTACATTGCCAATACCATAATTACGATAACTGTTCTCAGGACTGATTTATTGATGTCATTATTGTGCACTGAATTCCTGTTAATTGTGCAAAACTCTAAACTGAGGATTTTCATTTTGCCCTCGACCCAGACGCCGGAGGCTCTTCAAACAGGATACAGAGGTAGATAGCAAAAGAGATTTGAAGTGATAGCCCATTTTAGAGGAGAAAAAGGCTCTGATTGTCTCCGCTCCCCATCGCACCCTCCCCGTGACAGCCTCGCATGCCACTGGAGAAAGAAAGGAAATAAAGCAGCTGAGAGAAAGACGGAGTAAGTGAGGGAGAGAGTTAGAGAGGACAGTGTCGCTGTGCAGCTGCTCCTCTGGATGTTTTTGGATTACATCAGTGCTGAGGAAAGAAAGGAGCGAAGGATGGAGAGAAAAGGGATCAGAGGGAGAAGGGAGCGGGGCACACTCCACAAATCAGGGCTCTTATTTTGGGAGGGGGTTCAGGGCTCGCTCTGGAGTTCTCTAGGACAGAGCTGTCATTGTTAGCAGGTTGAAGTGGGTAAAGCCAGGGCTCAATAGTGTGGAGGGACCATCCCCCCCCCGAAACTGTACCCCCTACTACCACATCCTGACAACACAGTAACAACAACCCAACCTGGCCCTGTCAGCTGCCCTCGCCTGTGCATGGCATGCAGCTGAGATCACATTGCTCCGGGTACCCACTCCTGTCCCCCCTTTGGAATTAATACTCCTACATCTTTGTTTGGCTGGCAATTGCTGGCATTGAAATGGGCAGAGAGAAGAAACAAGCACAGAAGATCAAGGAAAACTGGGGAAAAGGGGGAAGTTGGCATTTTAAAGCCAAGTTAATCAGCACCTTATAGTTTCAGAATGTTTCCTTCTGATCTTATTTAGATAATTTTACTGCTGTGTCACAGGACCATATGGTATACAATATGTTTTCTTGCTGAAAGAAACCTAACAGAAAATTATGAACATTACAATAAAGCATTTTATAGCCTAATTTATTTATTCTTAAACTAGCTGGAAATGTAAGTATTAATCTATTTATTTTAGCATCATATGTGTGACAATTTAGAGTGATATTTTGTCTTCTTTACATCTGTGTAGTGTTATTGATTCATAATATCCTAAGGATCAAATATTGTGCATGGCAAAAAATGTATAGTCACCCTGTCTTAATCATGTAATTGAAAGGATTTCTTAAGTTGTTTTCAGGTAATTTTGAAAACTTCCTTGTAACTGCAGTTCCCTTTCGGAAAGGGAACTCGCACTGCGTCAACAAGCACTATGGCAAATGCCACAACGTGACTGATGACTGAAACACTGTATAATCACGACAATCGCATTGGCCAGCATCAGCCATTACGTCATTCTCTAGTGCTACCCGGAAGTATAATAGGGGTGCCAAGAGAACATGTCATCCTCTTTTTCGTCTTCAGGGACTGTTTCACTGACACTGCGAGTGACAATTATGGAAAACAAGCGCTTTAGGACCAGACAACATCCCTGGACGCGTACTCAGGGCATGTGTGGAGCAGCTTGCTGGGGTTTTTACAGACATTTTCAACCTGTCTCCTGCCCAAGCAGCTGTACCAACATGCTTAAAATGCACTTCCATTGTGCCAGTGCCAAAACACTCCAGTCCGATGTGCCTTAACGACTACGTCCCTGTAGCACTCACACCCATCGTTATGAAGTGCTTTGAGCGGCTGGTCCTGGCACACCTAAAAGACTCTCTACCATCCACATTGGACTCACACCAGTTTGCCTAACGTAGCAATAGGAGAACAGAGGATGCAGTTTCCACGGCTGTGCTCACCCACATCTTGACAATAAGAACACTTATGCACGTATGCTGTTTGTTGACTTCAGCTCAGCATTCAACACTGTCATTCCAACTAAGTTAATAGCTAAACTTGGAGACCTGGGCATCAACACCTCCATGTGCAACTGGATTTTGGACTTCTTGACCAACAGACCACAGAATGTTCGATCCGGCTCCACCTGCTCCAAGTCCATCATACTTAACACTGGTGTACCACAGGGCTGTTTGCTAAGTCCGTTCCTCTACTCCCTTTTCACCTCCGACTGCAAGCCTGTGTATGGATCTAATTCAATCGTCAAGTTTGCGGACGACACTACGGTGATTGGTCTCATCAGCAACAACAATGAGACTGCCTATAGGGAAGAGATCAAGCACCTGGCCATATGGTGCACTGAAAATAACCAGCTCCTCAATACCACCAAAACGAAGGAGCTTATCGTGGAGGTCAGAAAAGAATCAAGAGGAACACACGACACCATCCACATCAATGGAATGGTTGTTGAGTATGTCTCCAGTTTCAAGTTCCTGGGGATCCACATCTCGCCAGACATGTCCTGGACAACCAACATCTCCTGCCTGGTCAAGAAGGCTCACCAGCGCCTTTTCTTCCTGAGGACACTGAGGAAGAACCGGCTCTCCTCGACTATCCTGGTGAACTTCTATCGCTGTGCAATAGAAAGAATCCTGACCAACTGTGTTACAGTGTGGTATGAGAGCTGGACTGTTGCGGAGCGCAAGGCTCTGCATCGGGTGGTAAAAACCGCCCAGCGTATAATTGGGACTCCACTACCTGCCATCGAGCACATCCAGAGGAAACGCTGTCTGCATCGAGCTCGCAGCTTCCTTAAGGACTCCTCTCACCCAGCCCACAGACTGTTTTCTCTCCTTTCTCTCTTTTCTCTCCCAGGACCAGCAGACTAAAGAACAGTTTTTTTCCCAGAGCTGTCTCTTTATTGAACTCTAACCCTCGCTAATACCACTCCCCTCATATACTGCTAGACTCTCCTCTCCCTCCTCACATCTGCCTTCATTTGTTATTTGCAATACTGGATTGTTAACTTGCACTGACTGTTTATTACAGTAAAAACTGTTTACAAATGCATCTTGCATGTACTTTAACTGTAATATGCAATTTCACTGCACTTTTACTCGGATAGCTTGTGTCCATACTTTATTTGCACTACTTTAAATCTATTGTTATACTGCTCATCTTAGCCTAAATTATCATTGTATATATTTATCTGTAAAGTTCTGCTTATAGTAATAGTCATCTGTATATTATGTTCATTGTACAGCGCGCCGCCGCCAGGCTTGAATTGCCATGGCAGCGTGTCAGAGGGGAAGCCGCTCGTGGAAGGCTTGATGAGCCCTTTCCCTCTGGCCACACCCCAGCACACCCAGTGAGCCTTCCATTCCTTCCCGGCCTCCACGCAGAGGTTATGAAGGCATGGAAGAACCCGTACTCTTCTCGCATTCACCGCTTCCAGCATTCCAGTTTCTCAAATGTGGAAGGAATGCGAGAGCACGGGTATGTGTTGATGCCTCCCGTTAAGGAAACATTTGCGAGCTATCTCTCGCAAGGGGAGACATCGACACTGAGAGCTCCGACCCTGCCATCTAGACCTCTTAAGACCATGTCTCATCTAAATGGCAGGGCATACACGGCGGCGGGTCAAAATGGTGCTGCACTGCACACAATGGCCGTGTTGCAGGTGTACCAAGCAGATCTGATGAGGGACCTGGACCAGGGTCAGGGTTTAGCCCCAGTTTAACCAGGGTTTAACCACAGACCTGGCTCTCCGGGCCACCCAACAGACGGCTGCCGCAATTGGACGATTGTTGGTGGCCATGGTGGGTTTTCTCGATGCCCCAGTTTCGCTCACTGAGCTTTTTGGGAACTCACTGAGCTTTTTGGGACCTCCGTTGAGGCAGTGGTTGGAAAGTTGGAAAGAAAGCGAAGGCGCACTCAGCAGCATACAGATCATGCATACCACGCCGGTCCAGGCCCACACCCAGACAGCCTGGGGGTCCTGGCCTGTCTTGTTCTGAGGATCAGAGACGGGGCCAGTAGGACTCAGTAGCCGCTCGTGCCCCTCCTCCTGGCAGGAGTAGGTCAATTAGATGATGCGAGTCCAGGAGGAAGAAGCAGGGTGTCAGGGCCAGACGTGAGCATCCTGGCTCAAGCAGAGGCAGATAATCACCTCCTTCCTTGTACACACCCTCCTCATCCTGTTCCCCCCTTCACCTATAAACATCAGGCCCAACGAGCTGGACCGATGATGATAATCCATGCTGATGGTCTGGCTCTGGCCTTTTTGTGTGACCAACCTAACCAACCGATTGTAGTGATAAACAACCCTTGTAGCCACACAGTGCCGTTGACAGAGTAGTTGGCATTAGGTGCCTCCTCCAGTTAAAATGAACGTAGCCAGGCTGTTCCCAAATAAAAACAATTTTTTAATACATATGAATATAAATAATATGTGTTTTATATACAGGGTTATTCGGCCTCCGTTCCCCTCCCGCAAGGATGGGTTCCCTTACGGTGTAGTGGAATTGCTATAGGGACTCTGTCATTGCTTTGTTCACTGAGTCTCTGGTAGCCCAAATTGGTTAATATTGGAGTAGTGATAAGCACAGGTAGCAGGTAAGCCTCCCTGTGAGGTTAGAGGTGTGGTTAGGCTTCCTCTCACTCCAGAGAGTTATCTGTTGAGGCCTCCACTCTCTAGAGCTTGACAGGGTGTTTATAAGGTGATATTTGCAGGTCTCCTCTCATGCGAGAGTCATCATACTGAGGCATCGGCCTTAAGAGCCCCATGCAGGCAGCCAGTCCTGCTGCAGGTAGAGGTAGATAAGGGTGAGGTAGGGGTCACTCTCTTAACTGGCAGAGAGTTTTTCTTGGCCCTTCGCCTCTCGGGCTCTGAGCTGGGTTTATCTAACATAGTTGTTTTTATCGCAAATGGAAACCTAGTTTAGAACACTTGGATGTGAGTATGGATGCCTCCTCTTCTTAGAGTCTTCCTGCTGAGGCCTCTGCTCCCCATAGCCCCGTGGAGGCGCTATATGTCTCTAGATTCGAGACGGTGGTCAGATCACCTTCCTTCAGGATGGCGTCATGTGCTAAGGCCTTATTAGAGCCTCCATGAGGCTGTTTTTCCAAGTGACGTAGTTAGTACTCCCCTAGTTAGCAGGGTATTTCTATAGAGTGCTCCGTCTCACGGAGAGCTGCCGAGTAAACCTAGTACTCCCCTGGTTCCCCTGGGTCGTTATGCAGAGTAATTCGCCTCTGGTTGAAATTTTAGCAGGCCCTCATAAAGTTTGAACCTCTATACTCCCAGTAGGCAGGTGTCTTAAAGTGACAGGCTTCCAGTGTTAGCCTCCCTCATATGGCCAGGCCGCCCCTAAGGCAGACTCCAGTACTCCCTTTATTTTAGGGTCGTTATGCTGAGTACGTCTCCAGCGGCCATATTTCTGAGCACATAAAGATGACGTAGGCTTCCTCTTATTTGAGAGTTTTCATGCTGAGGCTTCCATCCTCCAGAGTTCCATGTAGATAGATCTGGTCTCGGAAAAGGGAAGAGGCCTCTCTCTTTAGTTCAGAGACTTGTGTTTAGGCCCTTTGCTTCTTCAGCTCTGTGTTGTGCATAGCTAGAGCTTAGCTGATTCTTAAAAGTATGGTAGGCCTCCTCTCCCTTTGGAGAGTCATCCTGCTGTGGCCTCCATGCATACAGCCTGCCAAGTAGAGTTCGAGAATTGGCCGCTCCCTCCCTGAGGAGGGGGGTTTCAGGCCCCTTACTCCCTGAGCTCTATCGATAGTCAAGCCAGCTGTCCTAACTATATTTGTCAGGCCTCCTCTCCTTCGAGAGTCATCCTGCTGAGGCCTCCATGCATACAGCTTAGTAGGTTGAGCATGAAAGGGGTTCTTACTCATGTCATGAGTAGCTCCTAGACCCGTCGCTACCTGAGCTCTTTGTTGATGTTTTTGGAAACCTCAGTCCAATAAATCTTTGGTGTGAGGCTGGCTAGCATGTGTCAGGCCTCCTCTCTTTCAAGAGTAATCCTGCTGAGGCCTCCATGCAAACAGCTTTGCAGGTAGTAGTAAAAAGGGCTCTCTCACTAACGGAGAGTTGTTTTTAGGCCCTTCACTACTTGAGTTCTGCACTATGAAACTTTATTCACACTATGAGAAAAAGTTCTAGACCACATTGGTGTAAGTGTGGCAGGGCTCCTCTGCTCTCAGAGTCATCCTGCGGAGGCCTCCGCTTTCCATAGCACTGCGAAGGAGCTATCATCTCTGGCTAGAGACTGTGGTTGAGTAATGTAAACCCAAACAGGTGGTTGGTTTCAGCATTAAGCATGATAGCCTCCCTGGTATGAGGGTTGACACTGGTCCCCGCGGAAGTAGCAGGCTAGGGCCCAAAAGCTCTGGGAGGTACTCCCTTAAAGGAACCCCCTCTAAAGTCGGGTTGTGGTGTCCATGCCCTTGAGCTGGCTCGGGGTCAAGTCCTTCATGTTACTTCCTCGCTTAGAATAAATCTCGGGCTGTGGCTCTATAGTTCCCCATAATGCTTGACTTGGTGCAAGTTCCCTTTCGAAAGGGAACGTCTCAGGTTATGACTGTAACTTATGTTCCCTGAAAACAGGGAACGAGACACTGCGTCTCGTCGCCATGCCTCTAGCCTGCTTGCATAGTCCCTTCAGACAAAGAAGTGGATGACATGTTCTCTAGAAGCCCCTTTTATACTTCAGGGTAGCGTTAGAGAATGATGTCATGGCTGCCACGGGCCAATGCGATTGTCGTGATTATACAGTGTTTCAGTCATTAGTCACATTGAGGTGTTCCCCATAGTGCTTGACGCAGTGTCTCGTTCCCTGTTCTCAGGGAACATAGGTTACAGTCGTGACCTGAGACGTTTCTCTCAGTCGTAAATGTAATAAAAAAATGCCATCATTGAGCTCAGTAATTTCAAAGAAACAGATCAAAGAAACAGATATTCAACACAGATATGGCATTATAGAGACCATCATTGTCATTATGAAACCTGTCAGTGTAATCTATACTGAATGAGCAGTTACCATCTCACAATTAAGATCAAGGGAAAGTTGTGCAGGGAATGGATTGAAGGCACTTTGATAAGGACACTGACTGCAAATAATGGTTTGTAAGGTGTTGTTTGCAGTGGACTGATACAGTTGTCTTTGCATGGTTATAGCTAGCAGTGTACATGGATTGTGGGCTTAGCCATGGGAGAGTATTCCATGGAATGTGCTCCTTTGCATTGGCTCTGACCTTTCTCACTGATTGATTGCTGTGCTGTCCATGCTCCAGTGGACATTGAAAGGTGAGAGACCTTAAGCACCACACAATTCTACTTCCACTCTAGATGGACCAAACTTTAGCTTCCTTTTCCTTTTCATGAATTTAAAGGTTAAAGCATTAAAGCGCTCTCATTTGGTGTTGATAGAAATTGGCAATTGTTCGGATCCTGTGAAGCAAGAGCGGGATTTGATTGACTAAAGAGCATGGCGCTATAATTCACACAAAAAGAATCAATATTTACGAGGGGATGTCAAGGCAAGAATGCTCTCTTTTTTCTTGGGATGTTTTTCTTCAAATGGCTTTTGAGAGAATTTATACCTCAATTGAGTTAAGAATAGGGGCATTGTAACACTGTTTCTTCACCCTGCTTCTTTTTTGTTGTCTTGTGACTTATATGATGAAACTACCCCTGAGTTGTTCTACAAAGCTCCAAGTGATCAGCACAAGTGCACCCTGCATTGTGACACTGGTGGATGTGACCCCTTCCCCTCCTTCAGATTCTTAGTGATAGCTTTTAGTGTCTTTTTATTGTTTTATTGGCTTCCAAAGTCAAGGGCTCATCCTTTGAACTGCCCCACCTCTGTCTCTTCTTGTCCAGACGAAACCATAACATAATTTCCATAGAGGAACCATTTGAAAGTGATCATAAAGTAATGGACGGATAGATGACTTTAAATCGGCAAAGTGATGACCTGGCAGAACTGGTAGACCATTTTGGACTTACAACAAACCAGCTACTGTCACATTCAATTAGATCTTCTATTAAATTCCGCTTGTTGTGATGGTTGTTAAATGGAATTTCTCTTAATAAAGGGTACATTTTCATGGACATAGTGATAAACCTACATCTTAACACACAGACATATGCAATATCAAACTCTGGGGAGGGTCTTGGGGAGTTCCAATGTCTTAGTCGTGACCTTTGCTCCATTCTTGCCCTTTCTACCCTTCTCTGAGTATTTACCTTGCCAGAAGTTCATGAAAAGGTTGATAGAGGCTGCCATAACTGTAGTATAAACTGGGCTCACTGAATGCCACATCACTTAAGAGTCCAGTTGTTCAAAAAGTTTAATCTGGATCAGAATGATCTGACTTGGGAAATCCCATGTTTCCCATCCAGGATCAGGTAATCCATTTTACTTTTGTGCCAGTTTTTCAAAGCAAAAATGAGGGTGAAAACATTTCTTTCAATGCTTTTGAGTTCTCTCAGAAAAGTTTGGTGCAGAATTTGCCTGAAACTTTGCGTTCGCTTGCAAAGAACTTTTGACTGGTTTGTTCTCTTATGATTGTGCCAATGTAGTTTACAAACCGTGATAAAAAATTTAAAAAACACTTTAAATTAGATATAATATTTTTGTTTGATATTTACAGCTGTTTGTGGATTATTTTATGGCGCCAAAATCTCTTTTTTACTTTACTGTAGGCTACTGAAAGGCTTAATAGTTCTAATTTCTTACTTTAACAGTTAAACCAATTAAGAGCGAAATAAAATATATGTGTGTGTATGATGGAAACAGCATTAACACAAATAATAATTATATATAATATATACATTTTTCAATTGTAGTCTATTAAAAAGGCATCTGAAATAATAAGCTGAGCAATGTAGTGTTGTCGAAAATATCGACAGAATTAAAAATATGAGATGATTTTAATGGCATTTTTCCCAATTGGTATTAATGTCAAAAGTTTGGTCAGTGAAAATCCTGAGTAGTAACTTTGGAAAACCACTGGGAATAATGGTTGGTGAGCAAAAAAGCTAATTTCAAGTCTTTTTTATCCATTTTTAAAGTTTTATTCATTCTTTGTTCCTGAAATCCACTCTTCTGCTGGGATCAGTAATCCTGATTTTTTTGGATCAATGGTATCCCAATCTTGCTAAAAAAAAGTTTTGAACAACACAGACTGATGATTTGATTCAAATCAAAACCAAGATTGGAGTTTGTGATCTAATCTGATCTAATCCTGTGATCTGGATCCTCTTTATTTCTTTTGAACAGCCCATTTTCGGGGTTTGATCCCATCTGATAGCCGAAATCAGATTTTGAACAACTGGGCCCTGGTTGTTGAAAGTTAAGAAGCAGGAATATTTAGAGATCATGCTGGGGAAACCAATGAACATCAGTAGAAGACTGTAAGGGTCATACTCTTAACAGTTAATTATATCAAGGAATATGATTTACCTTGTCCTATAGATATGGGCCTTCAGCATTCATTATAAATAATGGCTCAGTTGGAGAACAGTATGGAGTTAGAGACAGGGTTAAGAATGCTTCTCATCCTTTTCCTGTCCTCCAGGTAGGATTACTTTGCCTCTTAATTCAAAATACATACAAATTACTCCAGATAAATGGTCCAGGCCAGAGGTACTTTTAGATGTGTATTGGGGACAAACACCAGCACCAAGATTAAGGATAAGAAGATTTGGCCAGAGTAAATTTAGATAATTGCAGCTTCATTATAATCTTAATAATTCACACATACTACAGTTGTATCAGAGGACCTAACTAAAGAGGAAATGTTTGCCATGTTTTATTTGTTTTAAACATTAATTGCAAATTCGATATGTCTTTATCTAGACAACTGAAAAGTTTTACACCTTTGCCACTTTCTCAGAGTTCGTAATCAATCGTTATCAATTAAAGGACACAAAGATGAAGACGTACAGTACTTGACCGTGAGAAGACCAATGATCTGTGGTAATCCTTTTACCTTCTGTCTTCCGGTCACCCTCACTTCCTTAAATGCTTTCTTGATGTCTTTGTCACCTCTCTGAGTTGTAAACAAACCTAAAAGGGATTCCAGAGATACCAGTGCCAAACTGTGTCCAAATGGCCACTCCTCAGTGCTTTGATGATACTGGAGGGTGTAAGTGTCTCCTGCCATGTTTATAAGAGTGGTCAGTGAAGGTGGACGTGCAGACTGCAGTTAGGCTTCAGGTCAACTTGGATACCAAGGCCTTAAAAATTGTCAGTAAAACTAATGGCCCCTAATGGGACCACCATGGATAGTAGCTGCCTGTAGTGAAGTCGGCCGGCACACCAGCCCTTCACAGCTCTAGCTTTCACACACACCAGGAACACATGACCAGTCCAGACAATGCTAATGTGAATGGAATGAGTTTATGAATGAAGTTGAGGCCTCTTTTATTGGACGTAAAGCTGTACACTTCTCAAAGGGCTCTGTTACTTTAATAGCGTCTCTGACCTACTCCAGAAACCATGAGCAGATGTAGGCCTATCACTAAAAGCAGTTCAGGGGTAAACAATATGTCGCCTATTTTTCAGAGATATTTAACTGTTTGTTTAGTTTATCCTTTCGGTTTGCTTATCTGCTTGAAAGGGGTCAGGTCCCACCTTGCCTTTCTGCAGGTGATCTTTATCAAAATGACCTAGGCTGTGTAGACTCTTGGTAATTTCAACCCCTAGAGCAGCTGTTCTGGCGAGACACACTATTAACACAACTCAAACCGCAGAGAACCGCTGACATTCTGAGTCATCTTGTAAGTCCCCAGTTCAGATGACCTAATGGTCAGTGGCTAATAGTCTCCAAAGAGTCTGGAAGCTAAAGAGTGAGTTATCTGCTAGATACCAATGTTTGCAAGTGATTGTGTGAGATGGAGGACAGATTGTGAAGTATTCAGTCCAGTGTGACATCCTCAGGTCAAATAAAGAATTTCTGAGATTGATAATAGATAACATAGTTTAATGCACTTTAAAACTCTAAAATCTCTTAATGACCTAAATATGTTAAACAGTCTATTTGAACTTTTCATTACCAGAACTGACTAGTCATTGCAAATACTTTTGTTTACTTGTTTTGTCAGTGTCAGAATATCTACTGGTCTTGAGTCAGAGCAAATAGTCTGATGACAGTCATTTATTGGTCCATTGGTAAAATGTTTTTTTTTTTTTTTCAAGAGAATTTGCTTTGAAGATGCGGACATATTATTCTGGTGCTAAGGCTATCTGAAATCATCTGTTACAACTTTATTCAGTAGTTCTCGTTTGTGTGTGTGTGTGTGGTTAAAATATCTGGAATCGATTTCAACATAACTTGAGTAAAAGGTGCTTATTGGTAGCTAAAAAGCATGATCAGATTAGTCAAAATAGCCTGAAATTTGATAATGTGTAATTTTCTTTGTTGATGTATTTCCAGTTGAAACAGGAAGTTTGGGTGAGACATATAAAAAGAATTGGTCTTTTTTCTTTTAAATTGCAAATAGTCTTTAGTTACATTACAGCTGTGAACCATGTTTTTTTCCTTCTCTGTTGTTTATTAATTAGTTTTTCATCCTGGCACACAGCTAGAGAGCTCAGTTCTTGAATTACAGAGTTGCCTCATCAGCCTTCGAAACATGAGAGGAATGGACCTTGTTTTACAACATTTCATCTTTTTGTGAATGGGAATTCCATCCAGAAGGTGAAAAAAAGGAATCTTCCGGCCCATTTAAGCTGCGTCTGGGAGACCTGTGTGTGAGCACTGCAAGCCGAGAGAAATGTTTATTTAACTTTGACCACGTCCTGCTGCAGTTTAAGACTGCAGGGTAGTGCTTTTGTTAAGGCCTTAATATGTATATATTTTTGGTTACACTTTATTTTAAGGTGTCATTGTTATAGTGTAATTATATATTTAAGTACAGTGTAATATTTATTAACTACACGTACTTACTATAGGGTTAGGGTAGGATTAGGATTTGGTTGAGGGTTAATTGCATGTAATTAGGCATAATTTACTGTTATTATTATGGTAATTACATGTAACATATGTAACAAGGACACTGTAAAATAAGGTGTTACCATATTTTTTTATCCATAATTATGCTTATTTTGGTTATAAAAAGTCAGCAATTGATGTTTAACAAAAGCAATTTCAGTTTTCATAATTTATTTAGCTATAATCTTGTCACTTTCTTAGCTAACCAGAAGCACTCTCTCTATTCTTTTTCGTTTTCAAGGGAACACCCTACCCCCCTTTCGCCACACCACCCTGGAAGTCTTCATACATCAGTGCTAAATGCACATTTTTACCATTCCCTTCCCCTCTACCGACTTCTCTGTCTCCAAGCTAGAGGCCTTAATGCCGTAGAACCGACTCTAACCCAAAGAGATCCATTTATGTTCATGTGGGCCACTCCCCCACCCAAGCCCTGGCTAGGCCTGAACCCCGTGGGTTCCAGCAGTTGAGTTCTCAGTGTGACGCTATTTAAAGCCACATCTGCCAGCGAGCTCCATTTGCATCTCTGAACATATACACCACAAGGGCTACTCCCTCGCAGTTTTTATTCACACCCATCTGTTAAGAAAATATAGACCCTCTACAGCTTTTATTCTTTGACTGTAACCTGCCCCTTATTAACAAAAGCAAGCTTTTGTTCTGCTCTCTTCTTTTGAAAAGCATTAGTTATTATACCATAAGCAGTATTGATATTATAATGTCATCCAACGTATTTCACAGTCACAATTAGGCACGATTACTTAGATTAACTTAGTACTAGCTTAATAACTAACTAGGTTAACTGTGGCTTATTTTTAGCATGTAAAGTAGCCATTCAGCCAAAGGAGCTATTAGTTCAACTTCCCAGAGTACAAGTTCTAGGAAATCTAACCTCTGTTTAGTTTGCGTTTGTATTATTTGAATTTTTGATCCTACTTAATTCGATCTGCAAGGTTCGGTTTACAACATTCATTTTCTTAGAGGTACTTCTCTTTATTCTTTTATTTGCATGTACACATGTCTTTTGAACAGGCTATAACTTATCCTTTCACTTACTTTGCCTCTTCCCTTCTTCAGCTGGTGAAAGGAAAGCATTTCTTTTAAAAGCGTACAATGTCTAACCACCCACATTACACAGCCGTGGTAAACTTTTGGGCCTCTTTGAATTCGTTGTGCTGACCTTTGGGATGTAAGAGGAACCAAATCAGTTTATTTATCTGAACTCTGTTTCATGCCTAACTTTCAGCTATTCACCAAACACACTGGGTCCAGTTTAGTATTGGGGGCTAAGGGTAGATCGCTTACTTTCACGTCTGTGTGTGCCAGTTTTTGGTTTTTCAAGCCTATAGTTCTCCTACACCTACATTTAAGATGCTTGCATTTTGTGAATAAGTAATTACAGTGCATTGTGCACACTAACTATAGCATGGAGGTTGCCTGTCCACTTGCATTAGAGTAATTTAATTGTGAGAAAAATACAAGATGGCCTTCTTTTTCGCCCATCTTCTCAAGCCTGTCGTAAAATCTTGTGTTTTTCACGAGGTGGTGGCGGGGGTCCTGAGGTTGTTTCTGCTTTTGTTGTTACACGATTGGCCTCTGAATTGAAGCTCTATCAAAAAGAGCATGGCGGATTTACTCGTTCAGCAACTCCCTTTCGTGAAAGCATGCTTGTCTGGTTAGCTGTTGCCTTCATTCAGTCTCTGATGAGACCTCAGTTTCATTAAATGTGTCTTAGAGTGAAGGAAGCTTTGTGTACGGATTCTGCGAATAGTGCGGGATAAAGCTTAGAAGTGATGTCCCTCTTAATTTGTATCCTTTGGAAATGTAATCCTGTTCAGTGCCTTCATTTACCAATGGGTGGCGCTCACTTACAAAAGAACTGATGTCTCTAATTGTGGAAATTCTGCATGCATCTAATTTGTTTATATGTGCTCATATTTTGTGTTAAACTAGGTTTCTTTCTGATAGGCATTGTCTCATTTATACACACACATATATATATATATATATATATATATATATATATATATATATATATATATATATATACATACATACATACATATATACATAAATGTTTGGTATTTTCAAATTTTTCAACATTTTCTAAATTGTTACTGTACCACTTTTGAAATACTGAAATTTGAAAACACATCTAATTTATTTTGATGGCTATTCTTTTGTCATATACTTCCAAACATCAAAAAGGTATCCATCAGGTTTGACGTGGGAAAATTATAACCGAGTCTCTTTTTCCCCAAACAAAATTGCTGGCTGATCAAAGTTATCGCATGGTAATTGGTATCTATTTACACTCCAAAACAAATAGGCATTCTGCTGAGGCGGCTCCGCACTGACGGCACCCTCTAACCTGTGATCACGGCGTGGGCGGCAGAATGCAGTGGAGCACATGTACCTGAGTTTGCTGTGGAGCATACTGACCTGTGTTCGTCCTTATCAGCTGACGCACTCTGCCACTTTGTTACCAAATAGCCGACTTTGTTGATTGAAATAGCCGACAGACTGCAATCCATTTTAGCATTTTATGGTTACACTGCTTTCCTTTCACCCACACACTTTTTCTCAGGTCATTTGTGCACTTGTTTGAAGCACTGCATGACAGGACTGAGTGTTTAAGTCATTATGTGATACCTGATAGAATATTGTGATTTAGATAGATTATTCCCACACCATTTCCTCATATGATTGTCAAACTGGTATCGCTATGTAAAGGAGCTCTCTATTGTGTCATGATAATCACCACAGTGGGAAAATCGCAATGAGATTAAAGAGGTATGCTCAAACACCCTTGCGGGGGATGAAAAAGCATTCAGGCAATGCAAGGTATGTTACAGCCTATTAAAAACCAATTCTAAATGGGTGTGGTTTTAATTTGACATAAGCTAAAAAGAAAAGTTATGGTGATTTATTTGCATTCTCCACAGATGTTGAGCTTGATTTATGCGTTCGATCTTGTGTAGTACATCCAGAGGATTTAGTCTCTGGACGTTTTTACCCTGGCTGATTTAAGCGATCCTCCGGCTATGTGTGGACATTCATGGCATGCTTTAACAAAGTTATTTTACTGGAAGGTATAAGCAAGTTTGCACAGATCCTTCATGTTCATTAACATGAAGATTAAGATCCTTCATCGATTAACAAGTACTCAAGCGAACTGAGCACAGGCAATAAGAGAGAGTCTTAGAAACTAAAGCATTAGAGCCTAAGACAGATGTGCAACAAGTGTTTGACATATTTCCTTTGGAAAGCCTCATGCCAAATCCTGTGCCATATGTCCTTTGGTCCATGCTGCCCTTTTTGGCAGCAGCCTGAGAAAATGACACCTGCACCTGCATACGATGGTTCTGGGCCTGGGCTCAATGAGCAGGGCCATGGACAGATTGGCCACTTGTACAGTAAAAGCTCTCATAATGCATCCTTTATTGCTTGTTATAGATGGAGGACGTGTGCATGTGTTCTGCACTCCCCGCTGTGTCCATGGCCCAGGGGGACCTGTTTTCCTGGAGTGTAGACAGTAGAGCTGATATGAAGCCACATACTGTACGTTGTATGCCAACAGTATGACCCTGGGGTGTAACGTGCTAAACTCAGTCCCCTGGGGTTTCCTGGAATTGTGGAACTGGGTGGTTGGGTTAACAAGGGGGCCTTGTGTCCGGCGCATGGCTGGCCAGTGTGGGGGGCGATGCTCATGCTCGCTGATGGGTCATCAGGGAACTAATCTGACAGGTGCTTCTTTTGTTTCAAGGGAATTGATTGCAGACAATGGCCCTGACCCTGTCGCTGTGCTTGCTGATGTGTTGTTTGTGGAGGCCTTGGGCGTACCGGACACAGAAGGTTTTAGAACTGATATAATCTCATGTAGGTGACACCAGAATCAAGTGGATTATGAATGAAAAGAGAAACATAGTATTAATGTGTTTTTTGTGCAAATATTAGTAGCCTCAAAAAGTGGGAAAATGCGCCCAAAACTGAAAATTATGTCATTATTTCTCACGCCTGTATCGTTACAACCCTGTATGAATTTCTTCCTTCTGCAGAATACAAAAAAAATAAAAATGTTTTTGTCCATACAATGGAAGTCAGTGGTCACTAAAACAGTATTCAAAATATGTCCTTTTGTGTTTCATAGAAGAAAGAGTGTCATACATGTTTGAAACGCTTTAGCCGCACTTAAAAAAATGAATGAATTTGTTGGCATTAAATAACAAAATATCAAAGCAAGTTAGAAACGTGTTTCAAGTTCACGCAGATCACTTTTCAAATAATCAGTTTTAACATGTTTTTTGTTGTTGTTTTTGCATATAAAAATAGATTTATTGTTCAAAATTATCAAATAGCATTTGGGCACTTTCTAGTTCAAATAATAAATGAGGTGATGATCTACACCCTACTCTGCCAGGACACCTCCATGAACTTGACTTGAGGAACTGACTTCATAAAGTATAGCCACTAAAAACAAACTGGTTTAAAATTGGTTAAAAGTTCTGTAACTTCGAAATAGCTCAGATAATATAATTAAGTTCATAGAATAGCATCTTTTGTTTGCAGTAGACTTATATAGTATGCATATAAGTTTGCTATTTATAAAAGTTGTTTAAATTTCATTGTAACCTATACACAGCTCTAAAAATCAAGAAAGGCACATGACATGAGCAGGCATCGCCGTAGAAAGTATTTTCCTGCATAACCTAGATGACAACATCATACCTGCATTTGCAGTAATGCACAACCTCAGGTCTTATTGCTTTATGTAATCTTGCACCTGGCTATATTTATCAGAAACTTTCATCAGGCAGGTGATACTCAAACGGTCTTGTCCACAGATTGTCAAGCTTGTTAAGGAGGGAAAACGAGTAAAACAAGTCCAAAGTGTCTCTCTCACTGGTAATCCCCCCTTCCACTTTCATAGTAAGACAGACTCTCTCAGCCCCAATATGCCACTTGATGAGTTTCCTCTCCAACAGATTTGACAGAGCCCAGTGGGGGATCGTGGCCAATGCTCAGTCCAAGACAGTGGCCTGTCAGGACTCCTTAATAGTCGCTCGTTCTACCCCAGCCTGTTGTCCTCATTTCTTGTGCCCCCTTGCCCTTCTAAACACTTACTAGCCGTCTCCCTAAGCCCCGAGTCCCTTACACCAGCTGTAGAAAAATAAAAGTTTAAAGAGAAAGAAAGCTGAAGGGGGGGGGGCGATGGTGCTTTGCATCAGCTGCACTTGTTTTGCGCCTTGTGAGCGGGACTCTTAAATCCTTTATGGACGCGAAGACTATTGGGTTGATCACCCGTAGTCATTTTGAAGTTTCCACATCTCATATGTAACATTTGTCAGTTAGGAACCTCTGTCACAAGAATATTATAGCCTACTGTGCTTCATTTCTAAAGACACTTTTTTTTTAATGCTTTAGTTTAGTGAGGCTCCAGTTCCGAGATAATCCATTGCAGATACTTTTTACTTTGAAAGCCATTACTGTTAGTAATGCTTCAAAGTACATTTTTTACAACTAAGTGCCCATGAAAAGTTTAACTGTTGCCGGGGGGTTGCTATGCAATTTTAAAATAGTTCTGAATGGTTTTAGGATGTTGCTACTGTAAAGTATGTAGTTTCAAAGAATTCCAGAGTTTTATCATGTTACAGTGTAGTTGTTAGGGTGTGGAATTCAGAATGGTTTTAGTATTTTGCCATGTAGTTGCTACAGTGTTCTGAGTGGTTGCCAATGTGTTGCTATGTCATTGCAATAGAGATCTGGTATTACAAGGGGTTTTAGCATGTTGCTGTGTAGTTGCTAGGGTGGTTTCTAGGGTGATGTGTACTGGTCCATGTATTAATAGAAATATGTGGGATTTTTTCCCAGTTTTATAGTCCATGTGAAATCACTTGAAAGAGTAATCTCTCACTTCTCCTCAACCACCATAGAACAAAACGGTTTGGGACGAGTTATGCAGCAAATTTAGTTCAAAACCCAAACTTTAGATGGTATAGTGATGCTTGCCTTAGCAAAAACTACTAACAATAGACATATATTTGAGTATTGTCTGCAATTGTCATGCATAGCTTATGCACATGAAGTCTTTATTATGTGTCTACCAAGTTTGTATCCATTCAGTGTTTGCCCGACCATGTGGAAAACAAACAACCCTTCTGCCACCTTTTGTGTGCTAATGGCCATTATAGTCAGCGATAAATGGTTCAAAACACAAGTTATCTAGTCATCTTGTCCGCCTGCCTTGTTTACGGTGATGGCAGCCTTTGAACTGTGCCTGAATAGAATAATTGCTGAAGTGCATCTCTGGTTGAGAGGGCATTGCCAGAACGATACAGAGACACTAGCTGTAAGTGTCGGCTGGGGGGGATGCACACTAGTCTGAAGTGCTGGTAAACAAATGTAAAACAAACACAAGTCCAGTGTCTCACTCCCTCTGCTGCACCCTGGCCCCACCCTTGAGTAAAGATACAAGGACTTCTTTTATTCCAGAACAAATGTCAGCCCCTCAGTACAGTTAGGAGCAACAAAGAGAATCAAAGCTGGTGTGTATGAATGGGCGTGAGGTTCTGGCACGGTTGGCGGGCTGCTGGAGCGTGCGGCCGCAGTCCGAAACAGATGGCAGATGAGGAGAAGGTGGAACAGACACCAAACCGGCCAAGCACCCCCTGTTGGTGGAGGGTCCAGTTTGGTTTGGTCACAGGAGGTGGCAACTTTTCGGGGCGGGCAGTGGCCAGAGTCATTTTGTGTTATGGAGCTCGGAGTTTGGGCTTGCGGCAAAACGAGCAGATGCTTGGCAGGGTCTACAAAGTTAATGAGGGACACGCGCTGGCCTCACATCATGTCAGAGAACTTTCAAACAAAAACAGCATCAGAGAAGTTTGAAGGTGCTCAATTAGTTGGAACTAAGGTCCTTCTGTCCATTGAATGGCTTTCCAGATTGGACCCTAATTGGACCTCATAATATTGGGGAAAAACAACTAGCAGGTTGATCTATGATGGATGCAATGGATGGGAATTGGGTTTTATGTTGTAACATTTTAAAAAGTTCAGTATATGGAAAATCATTGTGATCACAGTCTGTGAAGCTAAAAAAAATATTATTAAATAATGAGCAATGAAAATGAAAACACCAATACTTGCATTCCTTAACAATATTTATTTAACCTAAATGTTAAAAAAAAAAAAAGTTTGTTATTTGAAGACTTCCACTTTTTGTGGCAATCATTTTATTTAACATTACCAACAGTCCAGACTGAAGCCTGCCTCATCCACGTAGATGAACTCATGTGGCAGTTCGGCGGCATCAAAATCCAGAACTGTCTGTAACAGAAAATATTGAATAGTGTTACTGAAAACAGATACAGTAATTACAATGTCTATATTTTCACACAAGTAGGGGCTGGGTTGGGTCAGTCAAACTACAAGCTACAGGCAGGGCAGGTGGCAGCATAAACCCTCATTCCCTTTCGTAGTCACTACGAGTTATGTCGGATGACGACGAATGGGGGTTTCGTTTAGAACACCTATCGACTTCGAGTATTACAAAACGAGCCAATGGCGATGAAATGCCATGGGTCTGCGGAATTTGCATAGCGTATCTCCGCCCCACCGCGTGGGTATAAAAGGAGGACGCCGGCAACATGCAGATATGTTTTCGCTTCGGAGCCAAGAGTATTTCTACACTCCACAGCCATCTCTGACTTCGCTCTACGAGACGAGCTTCTCTCTCCAGTGTTGGTGTGACGGCGATCTGCAGCGAGCTCACAGTGCCTGCTGATCTGTGCAGTGATCTGCCAGTGTGTGTGTGTCTCCCTGTGCTCTTCAACATCGCAGAGTTTTTTCTCCTCTCATAAAAGAGCTCGCAACCGGCACGTCTTTTTAAAGACGGCTCGCCCATGCATTTCTGGTTGCAGCGGACTGGTATCGGACTCTGATGGGCACGAGCGCTGTCTAGTGTGTTTGGGCTTTGATCATGCTTGAACAGCGCTCGTGGATGACTCTTGTTCTCTGGTCTGGAACAAGGCGCCGACTCTGTGTCCACGCACCAGCCCCCCTCTTTAATGACGGTGCCCACTAGCGAACTGATGATTCCACAAGTCTACCCTCGGGTGGCCCGTGTGTTTTAATTTTTTAGCTACAGAGGACGATGCTGTGTCTGTAGCAGCATCACTAGGTGGGCTTGATTCTTCTGGAAATGACGACTCGTCACAGCTGCCACCTTCTGGTGTGCATACGGCTGTGCCTGAGTCTGATCCAGAGATGATGGCCATGCTTTCCCGAGACGATTGGTTTTGGGTAAGGCCGCCGACGCGTCCACGGCAAACCCCAATATCTTTCCTCCCGGACGTGCATGGTGAGATCACAGGTCCTCTCGTCGGTCACATCCGCCTTTCCTCCCCTCAGGGGCCGCTGCCCATGGGTACACTGGGGTTCCCCCGGTTGAACGCTCTTTTGCCATGCTACTATGTCCTCAGAGTGCTTCCCGGCGCAATCCTAGGCACCCGTCCAAAGCCTGTAGTTCTTTTCGTCTACACTAATCTGTGGCGAAATCCTATAGTGCCACAGGACAGGCAGCTGCCTCACTGCATCCCATGACCGCTCTGCTGGTCTACCTGACCCAGATGCTCTTGGACATGCAGGAGGGCGGGACTGACCCGAGGCTCTTCAGTGAGCTGCGCGCCGCCACTGACCTTGCTCTCCGAGCGACGAAAGTGGCCGTACGCTCTCGGAGTCAGGTGATGTTCACAGGTCTGGGGCTGACCGATCTGATGTGCACGATGTCGGGTGGACCCGTCTGCTCGACACCCCCATCTCCCAGGTCGGCCTCTTCGGCGGTGCGGTTGAGTACTTCTGCCCAACAGTTCTCAACCGCCCGTGAGCAGATCGAGGTTATTCTGCTCTGCCCTATTCTGCCCTATCTGTTCCGCTGGGTCGCGCGAACCATCGGCTCGGCTATGCGATTCAGTTCGCACGGTCTCCTCCCCGCTTCAGGGGAGTCCACTCCACTTTGGTCGGTGGCTATGCCCCTATCATGAGAGCGGAGGTTGCTACCCTACTGGCGAAGGGTGCGATTGAGACTGTCCCTCCAGCCGAAATGAGGGCCGGGTTTACAGCCCCTACCTCATTGTCCCGGAGAAGTCTGGTGGGTTACGGCCAATCCTGGACCTACGGATCTGAACCGCTCCCCTCACAGGCTGCCGTTCAAGATGCTCCTGGCCAAACACATTTCTGGATGTGTGCGGCCACAGAATTGGTTTGCAGCGATCGACCTGAAGGACGCCTACTTTTATGTCTCCGTTCTCCTTCGACTCAGACCATTCCTACGGTTTGCTGTCAGGGCGCGCGCATATCAGTACGCTGTTCTCCCATTCGGGCTAGCCCTGTCTCCTCGCGCCTTCACAAAGGTTCTTGAGGCAGCCCTTGTTCCTCTATGGGAACACGGGGTTCGCATCCTGAACTATCGTGGTGACTGGCTGTCTTAAGCTCACTCCTGGGACCAGGTTTGTGAATACAGGGATCCAGTGCTCCGGCACCTAGCTCGCCTGGGCCTTCAGGTCTCTGTATGGACTTGGTCGCCTTCTCCACTCGGCCATTGCTGACTTGCCTGAGACTACCAAGCGCAAGAGGGCGGTTCCACTGAAGTTTCTTTTCAGAGGCTCCTGGGGAATATGGCATCTGCAGCCGCGGTACGCCGCTCAGATTGCTTCATATGAGACCGCTTCAGCTTGGCTTCGCGACCGAGTCCCGAGGTGGGCATGGCAACACGGCACCCTCTGAGTACCAGTTACTCCAACCTGCCGTCAGTACTCTGCTTTCCTCTCTGAAGCCCTGAGTTCCTCCAGCACTGTTGACGCTGGCGCCAGTGTCTATTGCCTGCGCGTCGGCTAGGTGCCTCCGTGTGCATGGTTCCTCCCCTGAGTAACCCCCACATGTGTATTTCCACTGTAAGCCTCCTTGAGCATGTGTCTTTCCCTCGGCAAGCCACCTTGCTACTCCTGGAGTTGAAAGTTGGCACCCCTCGGGCTGGTCACTCCGGCCTTCCTCCATATGAAGCCCTCTGGCCATATGTGTGTTCTTAAGTCCTCCCTACGGGTAGGCATGCTGCGGCATATTTCCTCTGAGATATGCTTCCCAGTGTACCTTGGTATTCCTGTGTTAAGTAGGACTCCTTCGTCCGTGCCAGTATCACGACAGGGGGATCAGACTTTCGCAGGGCACTGGAAGACAGCTGTGAAGGTGGCGTGATTTCACAGGGACCCCCATTCGTCGTCATCCGACGTAGCTCTGAGTGACTACGAAAGGGAACGTCTCAGTTACGTATGTAACCCTCGTTCCCTGAGTAGGGAACGGAGACGTTACGTCTCCCTGCCACTTCCGCTGTACCGCTGGGTAGAACACCTGAGTTCAGTCTCGGCTCCTCAGCGAAGACATATCTGCCTGGTTGCCGGCGTCCTCCTTTTATACCCACGCGGTGGGGCGGAGATACGCTATGCAAATTCCACAGACCCATGGCATTTCATCGCCATTGGCTCGTTTTGTAATACTCGAAGTCGATAGGTGTTCTAATCGAAACCCCCATTCGTCGTCATCCGACATACGTAACCGAGACGTTCCCACATTACAATATATAGTATGTAAAGTAAAGTGACACATACCTGCACATAATCATGACGCAGATCCTTGACACTGACACCCTGTACAGCTGCTTCATTCTGAAGTTATGTTTCTGTAGGATGCGACTTAGTGTAGAAATGCTGACCCTGTTGAAATTGTTGAATACATTTCTATTTGCAATTATGCGTTGTTGCAACTCATGAAGTCGGATTGCATCATTTTCTCGCGCCATTTCAATGATGGCAAGCTCTTGTTCTTGAGTGAAGAGCCGTTCCCTTCCACCTTGAGGAGGTCGTCCAACCATTCTGTAGATAATGCCACGACAAGATGTCATTGGTTAGGTTCTTTTTCACAATATACTTTCAAACTGTACACAGTACTGTAACATCACAATGGTATTCCTTTACATATACTTCACAGCACTACCCTTTTTTGTATAGTACAGTAAGTACAGTAATACTGTAATATAATACAGAATCATGTGACACACATATTAGGTACAGTCTGGAGTAGAAACTTGAAGATACCTGTTCTCCAGTCGAAATGTCCTTATTATCGATGCTACTGTGTAGCGACTGAGGTGGACAGGCCATGATTTATCACATGGTCCACCAGAATAGCCCTGGTGTCATCTGATACACATCTCCGCACGGGTCCTCGTCTTTGTCCTCGTCCTCTTCCACGTCCGACTCCTCTCTCTCTTTGTCCTCCTCTTACTCTGACTCTTATTGCCTCCATGCTTGCAAAGTTCTCAAAATGGCTTACCTGAGGCCTATTTGTACTGCTAAGGCCCAGACCGATTGGTGTTCTGTTTTCTGTGCAAGTGTTTTCTGTGTGTATGTAAGTGCCTACTATTGTCAGATGAGTTTTGCAATTTGAACAGAGTGTTTCCCCAATTATAACAGGTGATTTCGTTTTTGAACAAAGTGTCTAATGTAAGAAAACGTGTGTACTGTTTCGCAATAAGAGTGTAAGATTGCAAAACAAAGTGCAAAGTTGACAATATGTTTAAGCTATGTACACTGTGTTTAAGGTATGCTACAAGAAGTTTAGGTATTGAGGCTTTCGGTTTTAGTGTGTAAGCAATACTATGTAACAGATAAATTGCCATATGTAGCTCTCTAGCAGAGTTCATTGTAAAGCATTATCTAATGTGAAAGGTCATATTCATTCGCAGAGCTAAAGCACAACCAAAACAATGTTCTTCCACAAAATGCATGCAGTTTTGTTTTTAACCACTGGAGGGCCAAAAGTTACATGGTGTACTTTTGATTAATTATTAGCTTTGGTTACTCTTTATTTTTAGGTGTCGTTGTTACGGTGTAATTATATATTAAAGTACTGAGTAATATTAATGAACTACATGAACTTACTATAGGGTTAAGGTAGGATTAGAATTTGGTTGAGGGTTCGTTGCATGTAATTATGCCAAATTTACTGTTATTACTATAGTAAGGACATGTAACATGTAACAAGGACACTGTAAAGTAAAGTGTTACCTTAGCTTTTCATCAACTCACAAACCCCCCATTTTGGACACCCTGCCTGGAGATTCTTAAATGCTTATCGTTTACCCCCAACAAATGACAATTCTGTAAACCTGGTCAACATAAGTCTGTGCTCCTTTTGCCCCCGAGTGCTCTTTTGAAGCTGCGCTGTTCAGACAATAGAGGGATCTGTGCTGCAAATCATGGGTGAATTGAATCGGGCAGCTTCAGTTGACTGCCTCTCCAGGTTCAGAGGCTATGGATGCTTTCAGTTATGGAGAGAGACATTCCTTGCAGATCGTGTTTCCAGGAAAGGAATGATTCCCACCCCACCTCCGCTACCTGCCACAGAAGACAGAGCTGGGATCCGTGGCCCCGTCCTAACCTCCAGTCCCATAGCATGTAGACGATTATGCAATATTTATGTGAGTGAGAACACCTTTTTACCTTTAGGTAAAGATCACAAGCCCGAGGCTCACCGAAGCAAGCCTGCCACATGGCGCTTCATAGAGATTTTGATTTATTCGGGACCGTGTACAGTACAGGTTGATGTGGCGATGCATGATAAGCCTGGCTTTTGTGCTAAGGACAGCTGTGTTAGCAAGCCTGCCTGCATTATGGCAGTTTTATTAATTCTTTTGTAAGAGATTGACATGAATGTTCGACAGTTGTATACAATGCTGCTTGAAGACGTACCAGTATATGTTGAATATGTAATTCAATTTCAGTTTGAAAATGAGGGCAACATTTCATTATTCTCAACCTTGTCCATTCACAAAAACAAAGGCTCGTCTGACCGTGGGGTTTGTTTGAATAATTTTGACAGCTCCTTTTTTATGGGTGCGTTGTCTCGGGGCTACCAAACAGATGACCATTGTTCACCAATATCTGTCCTGGCCCTCGTATTGTCCCCTGACATATGAGTGGCATGCAGCCCCCAATTGCCGACTCTATCCACACGTACAAACACACACTCACAAATGCAGCAAGGGTACAGCTGCCCAGAAAAGGCGCACTCCGCGGGACTCCTTTCTGTGAGGATCGCTGACATCACGTGTGTGTGTGTGTGTGTGTGTGTGTGTGTGTGTGTGTGTGTGTGTGTGTGTGTGTGTGTGTGTGTGTGTGTGTGTGTGAGACTGTCTTTTCGAGACATGCAACCTGAACCACCGCAACCTGTTGATCACAGCCACTGAGCTAGAAGTAATCTTTCATAGCGTGGATCTGGAAATTAAAATGACAATTTGAATTGTGTTGGAGAAAGCGGGAAACTTTGCCCTGTGAATCATTCTCTCTGTCTCTCACAGTGTGTGGTTGACAGTAAATGAATGTATACTGTAGTTCATAACAGGATTAAACCACCATGATCTGGTCAGCGTTAGGCATTATATTAAAGTCTCTGGAGAGACCTGCACAGTTTGGCATCTGTGTGATTGTGAGTCAGTGGATAGACTTTTTAATGAATGTTTAACAAATTGTTTTGTACCCTGAAATCTGTGTTGGGGCACTTTTTTCTTCTCCTTACAAATAATAAAGCAGATATATCTGTAATATGCAATTATGTGGCTTTATTTTTTATTTTCCTTTTTTTATTTTATTTATTGCAGATCAAACACATTTGTTTAATTTATCCAGTTCAATAAACATAGTTATAAAAACAATAACAATAGTAGAAATTGCATTCAGCAGTTACGCAACAAAAAATAAGTTGATGTACCAAGAATAGTTTTTGATTAATGTGTTAATTGCATTTTTTCAATCCACTGCGCTACTTTTCCATTGTTGTTCAATATTTTTCATATTTACATTTTGGTGCAACATTCCTGCTTCTTCCATTTTCTCACAAAATGTGTGTTTACCTTGCTATCGTTCAGTATGTTCCAGTTTAAAAAAGACTGCATAATGTCATGTCAATTGTTGGTTGTTATTAATAGGACTTACTTAAAATTAGGCAAATGCATGCATGAATGAATGGATGAATGAATGAATGGATGAATGAATGAATGAACGAACGAATAAATGAATGAATGAATTAATTAATTAATTAATTAATAAATGAATGAATAAATGAATTAATTAATTAACAAATGGATGAATTAATGAATTAATTAATTAATTAAATAAGCCTGTGTCAAATTTTTTAACCCATTGCATATAAAATATTTGTGAAAAGGACCTTCAAGATAAAAGCTAACTTTAATATTTTTATAAATATCTGTCCATGCTGACAAGAGACATGCAAACAAATGTGAAACCATATCAAATTTGAATTATATTTAATAGTAATAATTATAAGAAATATTTTGTATATTTATAAAGTATTCAGGTATTGTATTGAGTGTTGAATATCGTAACTTTGATAAAGAGGAAACAAAATATCACATTTATGATCACACTAACGAATGATTTCAGGGAGGAAATGCTGGTGTTTTCATAACAAATTGCAGGTAAAATTGTAAGTCATGTTTTATCTGATATCTGAAGAATCAGTGTTGTGTCAATAAATGTGGTTCCTCACAGTTTGCAACACATGCCCATTAAAAATTTCCTCCAGCTTATGAATCCAAATGCAGATAAAGTAAATTCCCAACTGAAAGAGAGACCATGAGTTTAAATGTCAAACTCTCCTCTTAACAGCTTCATAACTCTACCTATAAGCGCTTGCCATCTGTCCCTTTAGTACCTCTTGAACGGAAGTTTTTAAAGACGTGCTTGCTGAACAAATAAAGGCTGGGAAGGGGATCAACTTTTTTTAACAGTCAAAAGGATTTTCAGTAACGCATGAAGGCAGGAAAAAAAATCTATATTGAGGATAATTGGGTCATTCTACAAATGTCAGTAACTGTAACTCTGAATATGTTCAAAATTAAATGATTGAAAATATTTGGTAACACTTTACATAAAGCCTTTAAATAACGCATTATAAAAGTATGTTTAATGCATTAATTATGCTTCGTAATGCATTATGTATTGTTTGGTCTCTTGAATAATTGCAACCACAGTTGCTTATCTACTAATATAACACTTATCTATTCATTAATAAACCTTTAGAAAGTATATAATGCATTATAATGTATATCATGGATAAAGGCTTTAAGTAACGTGCAACCAAATGTTTTTGTTATGCATATGAAAACAATAATCATTATTAATATTATAATATTAAATAACAATAATAATTTTAATTTCAGTGGTTTTATGACAACTCTTTTCTGAGGGTGAAGGTTTTTTTGCAGTGAGGGGAAGAAAACTTAATTTCTTAGAGGTTGTACATGGCTTTATGCTGTTATGTAATCAAAAAATCTTCTCCATCCAAATCTCCTAGACAGTTTGGTAAATATCTGGTATAGAGATAAAAGATAGCATTTTTGTTTTTGTTATGATTCCTTTCTTTGAATGTGGCGTAACTCCATATAACATGAAAATGAAAATTTATTTCTCACTTTTATGTCGTTCCAAACTTTTGTTCGTCTTTGGAACACGAATGAAGATTTTTTTGATGAAATCTGAGAGATTCATGTCCCTCCATTGACAGCAACGCAACTACCACTTTAACACTTCAAAAAATTCATAAAGAAATCATAAAACTAATCCAAATAAATGTATTGATTTAGTCCAAATTTTTCAAAGAGATTTGATTGCTTTACGTTTTGATTGATACTGTGAAGCAGCTTTGATACAATCTGTATTGTGAAAAGCGCTATATAAATATATTTGACTATGATGAACAGATTTAATTTTTAAATTTCATTTTTGAGTGAACTATCCCTTTAAATATAGTTATAAAATCCTAAATTATTTAGTGTGACCATAAAATAATAATAATAATAGTTGTTGTTATTATTGTTATTATTATTATTATTATTATTATTATTAGATGCAAATGTCACCACAACAATTCACATATTTGGCCTTGCATGTGTAATGTTTTCTTACAGGACAAATGAAGTTGGGACATTTGTACATCCGGACACGACGGCAGTCTGAGCTGCTCAGGAACCTTCTCGCTGTGTCTACATGCTGTGCGTGAGTTTAGGTCACGACCTTTGACCTGCAGTCTTTCCTGCTCTGGGTCACTGGTCCTCGGGATGGTCCTGGGACGCATTTCTCTCACTCACTCGTGCACTGCTGCGTTTTCTCAGTGAGCTAGCAGGAGGTCAAACTAGATCCCGTCCTGCTTATTCCATAGGTCACTGCATGAGACAAGGAAACAGTTGTTTATTTATTTGATTATATAATGTTGCTTTTCACATTACACCTTGTATTAAGATTTGCGTTTTTGGTTGATCGGATCACAAGTAGACGAGGGAGACACATTCCCGTTTACACCTGGTGTTTTAATCCGTCTCTTTTGTCCACTTTAACCACTTCTGTCCTGATTTCTTCGAAGGGAGAGTCTATGGACGGGATCTTTTAATCTAATGGACGAAATAATCTTTGGAGACGACGAGAAAACACACAGAGAGCATCAGCTTTAGTTTCTGCTCTGAAGCCTTAAGGCCAGCCGAATTTCGTGTTAGAAATCAGGAATGGTGGGAGAACATTGTGTTTGGTACATTTTTCGTCTTCAAACCAAACTTGAGTTTTCAGCCAACAAAGTTTAAATCCCGTCTGGCTAAAGCGCATCCCATAATGTTCACGCATTAGATCAGTAGACGGAGAGAAGACGGTCCTTTGTGGCGGTTTGAACACATTCGATCACGTGAGCGTTTACAAATACCTCTGGAAATACCTGCGAAAGCAAATACCTCTGGAAGAGGTTGAAAGTGGACAAGCTCAAAACATTTTAGACCCGGTTTACACCTGTATTAAGTGTCGTCCACTTGTGATCCGATCGAGCAAAACACATCTTAATACCAGGAGTAAACAGCGCCATAGTGTCGTATTAAGAGCTCACAATCAGCCTAACACTGCTCCTCCTTGCATCATTTCAAAATATTACAGCTGGATTTTTACATTTTCATTTTCTTTAATCAATTGACCCTACGATACAAGAATGAATTAGATGTAATCAATTAGATCATACATTAATATTTATGAGGGTTCACCTCAACCTCAACTTCCTGTTTTAACCGGCCCAAAAACTGAACAGTAATTGGTCAGAAGGTGAGATGGCCATTTCTGGTTCCATTCATTCAGCCATTCAATATCATGTGCATATTAAACATTAAACTAATAGCACAGCTGAGATATATTACAAATATTTAACAAGTCATATGTTGCTTTAACTCTCATGTTCTGTTGAGAATGACTTTAGCGTTTATATATTTTGGGTCCCATATGATAATATAAATTATATGTCCCATAATTTATAAATAATTAATCTTTTGTTTTTCTTTAAAGTTTTACTTTTATTGGTTCCCCTAATCTAATAATCATAGAATAAACATATTATTCAAGTTTAGGCTTTTGTTTTACTAAAGATAAAACTGAAATGTACAATACACTGAAAGAAATCAACATAAACTCTTGCCAGGTCAGTACTTCTATCTACAGTGTGTAAACCGGTCAGAGAATCATAGAATGTTGAAATGATATGCATTAATTGTTTTATGGAAAAGATCTCAAACAGAAGTAACAATTTGTATGGAGCACATTTGAAGTATGTTATGAAAAAACAATTAGAAAAAACAAACAAACAAAAAAAACAAAGCTCCAACCTGATATTTACATTTTTAACCCAATAAAGTTTACTTATATTTAATGCGCAGATTTTAAAAGCTTATCAATTATAAACATTATAAACAACCTGTTGTCCACAAACTTCTAAATGTCTTCTGTTATGCGATTGATAGTTTATGTTTTTTTAGCAGGTAAAATGCATTTTAGTATAATTGTAAAAATGTCCACCTTCTGGTTGTGGTTCGTGCATCTTTTTGTGTAAAATCTTTATTGATTTTTATTAGATAAATAGATTTTATAATACAAGAAAACATATTTTACATTGTTAGCATATTGTTGAAAATGGTTTCAGAATTGTTTAAAATCGAGCCTTACTTGATTATCGATACATCATTTTTCAGAAAAAAAATATTTTTTATGATGACGGAATAAAATATGAGATTGGAGGAAAATGTATACGTCAATGCTTTTGTGTTTCTATTGCAAAAGTTTTGCATTCCCGCATAAAAAGTTTTGCTTTTGCGAGCGAATGCAAAGATTTTCGACCTATTGAAAAAGCCTCTCAGAGTTCAGGATTAAGCCTCCTGTAACAGAAGGCCTGCAACTTCACTGCCTTTTGCTGGCTTGCCCACGGACACCTTTTCTTTCTTTCTTTCTTTCTTTCTTTCTTTCTTTCTTTCTTTCTTTCTGCCTTTCTTTTTCTTGCCGCCAACAGACAGCTGATCCATTTTGGATGATAAGGTGTATATCGCACAGTTGCATTGTGAAGCTTGAAGTTCTCCACCTACGCCTTTCATCTGGGATCATGGGGCTTGTCTGTGGTATCTCTGGCCCAGAAGAGGGGGTGGTCCATGATTATCAGGTTCTACACATGAACAGCTGGCCATGTGGACCACTTAACTCTGAACATGAGAGGGGTGGGATCTCGACACCCTCTCAATTAGACTCCTTTCATTTCCCTGCTACTTTTATGATTGGTCAGTGGGAAGAACATAATGTAGAAATGGGTAGGTATTACATAAAACAATGCACAAACGTTGCTCAAAGGATTCCCACAGATGGCCATCATGTATTTTTTGTTCTGTATGTCTTGTAATAAGGTTTGACCTCTAGTTATACACCAATCTTGGGGAGGTTAACCCACCTCTTATTATATGTTAGATGTGAGTTTTTGGATCTTTTGCTGTTTGTCCATCATTGTGTTACATATGTGATGCTTAAAAGAAGGTCATCTAATGACCATTGCTGCAAAAGCCTATGGAATCTGCTAATGCTGAGGCATTCACAAAACATTGCGCCTTGAGACCTTAAGTAAACAACAGCTGACAGAAAGCCTTTCTCTCCAAAACAAAGCTTGACTTTGCCCATTTGTCAGTCAGGTTCTTGTCTGGTTATTAGGAGGTTAATGTTCAATCTCAGGGAAAATAAGGCAAAACAAGGTTACTTGCTGCCGTATCTATAAAATGTGATCAAAAGAGTTGTGCACATTAACCCTCAGCCTGAGCGAGCCCGGTGTGAAACGGGGGAATGAAAGTTGCAGGCTCAGGTGAAGCCACGAAAGCCACCAGTCTTTCAATCATTCACTACAGGAATGTCTTTCTTACAGCCGCTGTGTGGTTGTGAGAGCTGTGTGTTTCTCACCTGGCCAGTGAATTCTTGGCTGAACAAACACGGGTCGAAGCTTTCTCTCTCTGCGCTGCGGAAGCCCTTTGCACTTTAATCGGCCGTCTCTGAGTCACTCCCTCTTCTCACACTTCACTGCCTTAACGTGAGAACCAAAAATCAACTGGAAATGTATCCACTACCAGTCAAACGTCTGGACACACTGTTTCTCATGATCAGTACAGACTTATGATCTAAAGACGTATGCTTAAAAGTGTGAAATTTGTTTTGTTGGCCAATATGAATAGTGCCTGGATGCCTATAGATGAATTTCTTTACCGAATTAATTTTATTTATTTTTAATTTAATAGCCACATTGGACCAGATAGTAGCAGTGTCCAGCAAGGACACTTTAAGGTGCCCCTATTTGCTATTATGCTATTTTAAAGGTTCCTAATTTTAGTCACCTACAATAGATTTACATGTCAAAAAACACAATGATTTTCTTATAATATTCTACATTGAACATCACTAATTTCTCAAAGAGTGTGAAAACAGTTCGATAAAGGATTCAGTCTCTCTAAACCCTTCCTTTCCACAAGCCTACTCTGCTCTGATTGGTCAGACGGCCCCATTCTGTTGTGATTGGTCAATGAAACACCTATTACCATATCTGAATTATATCTGAAACATATTCTTATTAATTCAACAACATGAACCAAACTCTTCCAGTCTCAGATAAATCTAGTGTTTGACACGGGTCAAAGTACAGTAGACGTTGTTCACCGTCAGCCAATGAAGACCACAGGCTGACATTATGCAAATTTGTTCAATGTTACGCAGATATGTAACAGGAAGTGAGGCTGTGATTACTGACGACTCATTTTAGCAGTTCAGAATCGAGTCTTTCTTTTAACTTTATTTGTCGTGCACTTTGATCTTTAAAACTTTGCAGACATTTTACATTCATAAACCGCTTTATTACACACTGCATTAAAGGTAATATAAAAATATATGTAAATAATAAAAGGGGCACTACTGTTCAATAGCATCCTAGGATGCTCAGGAAGTTGGTGTTGTGAATATACTGTAAGATAATTATTTATGGTTCATTACAATATAATATAACATTAGTTATTGCAATATAGCTAACGTAAAACAATGAGTAAACTCTTAATGCATTTATTGATCTAGGCTAATGTTATTTTCTACATTTACTGATATATTTTGAACATGAACATTTCAAGATGTGTAAATTTATGTATATATATACTGTTTCATTATAGAGTCCCTAATGTATTATGTTAATTTATTTAATTATATTTCACAGTGTTAAACTTTTGATTAGATTTTTTGTACATAATTCCAGAAATTCCATTTGTGGTTTTCCATAGTTTTGAAGAGTTTAGGTATAAGTAGGTGCGCCCAAACGTTTCACTGGTTGTGTGTAAATGTGTGCAGCTTAGTTTTCTAGGAATCATGTCTGGAAACATTCTTGAGGCCGTCAGCTGATGAAACAATAATTCAGACTATTTTTTTGTTGTTGCTTTTAGCGTATGATTATACATCAGGGAAAGAAACCTCATGCGGTCACTTTACACCAGTCTCTTCCTGTCTTTGATCATATCCCACTGCTCTGGAGGAATGAATGGAGAGTTTGCTGACTCACAGTCTCCTTCAGAACCGCTGTGTCACCCTGACGGTCATTCCCCTGTGATCGATCCAGCCTGACCCCAAGAGTCTTTGTAGCCCTTTCAGATGTAGTGTAGAAATGACAAACAGAAAGAATCGGATCCCTGCTTCCAGTTCACACTTGCTTGAGTAAGCACTCCAAAATACAACATTGAATCACCAGCTTTTTAAAATAGTTTGACCTTTTTAAGTTTGAATGTCTCGGGGCATTGTTTTGCAGGGAATGTGTTCCATTGTTAATCTTCCTGTGCGGCCTATAAAGGAAAGTGTGAATGACTCACTCTATTAAAACATGTATCACACCTCATACTTTCAGTATGTTCATACATACTGAACATCTAAAGTTAGTTACTAAACTCTCTCGTTTTTTCAGTCAACAACCATCCTCAATAGGCTACTTCTGTTTGTATTATATACGTCAATATATATTACTGCAAATTATTTTTGTCAGTGGAATTATTATATATTCATGTTACATATAGCAAAGATGACTAAATATGTAAACGCTGCACACCGATGGTCAGTTTTACTTTTAGTATGTTTTCTGGGCAAGTAAAGACTGCTGCTTTAATTCCACCTATTTAACTACCCTTTGACCTAAAATTAACCCAATTTTACCTATTTAACTTGTCAGAAGGTATATTACAAACACATCACTCGACTTTCTTTGTGGAAAATTGATCATTTAGCAATTATTCCAGTCTTCAAAGAATAATAAAAAAAGATTCTTAATATAATACAATTATGTTTTAGTTTTAGTCATGTTAAATCTTATCAATATGTATCTTCAATCCTGAGGGGATTTACAAGTGTTTTAAATTTTAAAAAGCCTATTGACAGAAAGGATAGGCAAGGAAGCAGCAGGATAGATGCATTTCTGGCTATAGTTCTCTTTTACAATGTTTCATTCATTTGTCATGATTTTGTTCTTGTTCCTTTATTGGCAAATTGTGAGGAAGGAAGTTATGACTTGTTTGTGTTATGAGTCACAAATTCAAAAAGATTCTTCCATGTGAACCTGTATGGAGATCAGTATGGAGCAGCATTATGAAATAGTGGGATTTGGCCAGTAACCACTGCACAAACAAATACAGTTAGATATTCATTCACACCATCAACAACTCTGTCTTCAGCAGCAGAATGTTGCGACATCCTGCACCTTATGATACGTTTAGTTTCGTTATTGCAGATTTCACTCTTTTCTCACCAAATGATCGACCTGTGTTCATGATATCTGAGCCATTCACCCACATCTGCGATTATTAACTAACCTTTATAAAAGTCTTTGAAGATATTTTTATTATGCGGAAGCTGAAGCTGAAGTGTAAATGACTGACTGAGCTGCTGTGTAAATGTCATAGATTGACGAGTCATGAGTTTGAGCATGTGCTGAGAGGTTGATTGGCTCTGACTTTAGCATAGCAGTGCATATTTTAGAGGGTCATTTTTATTTTTTTGTAGAACTGGTGGGAGTCTGTTGTTCTAGCGGAGAACAGGAAAAATGTTAAAGGGATAGACCAAAAAATGAAAATGCTCACCCTGTCATCCAAACCCATAAGTCTTTCGTTCATCTTCGGAAAACACATGTAGAGATCTTTTTGATGAAATCAGAGAGATTTCTGTCCCTCCATTGACAGCTACGCAACTACCACTTTATCACTTCAAAAAGTTCATAAAGAGATTATAAAACTAATCCATATGAATTGAGTGGTTTAGTCCAACATTTTCTGAAGTGACTCAATCGCTTTATGAACCTCATTGGTTCTTGCTGAAGCTCAAACGTGCTGCGCAACACGAGAATGAACCTCTTTGGTTCTTACAGAACCTCAAACGTGATGCATAACACGAGAATGATCCTCATTGGTTCTTGCTGAAGCTCAAATGTGCTGCGTAACACGATAATGAACCTCACTGGTTCTTGCTGAAGCTCAAACGTGCAGCGTAACAAGAATGAACCACATTGGTTCTTGCTTAAGCTCAAACGTCATGCGTAACACGAGAATCAACCTCATTGGTTCTTACAGAAGCTCAAATGTGCTGCGTAACAAGAATGAACCTCATTGGTTCTTGCTGAAGCTCAAACGTGATGCGTAACACGAGAATGAACCTCATTGGTTCTTGTAGAAGCTCAAACGTGATGCGTAACACGAGGATGAACCTCATTGGTTCTTGTAGAAGCTCAAACGTGCTGCGTAACACAAGAATTAACCTCACTGGTTCTTGCTGAAGCTCAAATGTGATGCGTAACACGAGAATGAACCTCACTGGTTCTTGCTGAAGCTCAAATGTGATGCGTAACACGAGAATGAACCTCATTGGTTCTTGCTGAAGCTCAAACGTGATGCGTAACACGAGAATGAACCTAACTGGTTCTTGCTGAAGCTCAAACGTGCTGCGTAACACGAGAATGAACCTCATTGGTTCTTGTAGAAGCTCAAACATGCTGCGTAACACAAGAATGAACCTAACTGGTTCTTGCTGAAGCTCAAACGTGCTGCGTAACACGAGAATGAACCTCATTGGTTCTTGTAGAAGCTCAAACGTGATGCGTAACACGAGAATGAACCTAACTGGTTCTTGCTGAAGCTCAAACGTGCTGCGTAACACGAGAATGAACCTCATTGGTTCTTGCTGAAGCTCAAATGTGATGCGTAACACGAGAATGAACCTAACTGGTTCTTGCTGAAGCTCAAAAGTGATGCGTAACACGAGAATGAACCTCATTGGTTCTTGTAGAAGCTCAAACGTGCTGCGTAACACAAGAATTAACCTCACTGGTTCTTGCTGAAGCTCAAATGTGATGCGTAACACGAGAATGAACCTCATTGGTTCTTACAGAAGCTCAAACGTGATGCGTAACACGAGAATGATCCTCATTGGTTCATGCTGAAGCTCAAACGTGATGCGTAACACGAGAATGAACCTCATTGGTTCTTGCTAAAGCTCAAACGTGATGCGTAACATGAGAATAAACCTCATTGGTTCTTGCAGAAGCTCAAACGTGATGCGTAACACGAGAATGAACCTCATTGGTTCTTGCAGAAGCTCAAACGTGATGCTTAACACGAGAATGAACCTCATTGGTTCTTGCTGAAGCTCAAACGTGATGCGTAACACGAGAATTAACCTAACTGCTTCTTGCTGAAGCTCAAAAGTGATGCGTAACACGAGAATGAACCTCATTGGTTCTTGTAGAAGCTCAAACGTGCTGCGTAACACAAGAATTAACCTCACTGGTTCTTGCTGAAGCTCAAATGTGATGCGTAACACGAGAATGAACCTCATTGGTTCTTACAGAAGCTCAAACGTGATGCGTAACACGAGAATGATCCTCATTGGTTCTTGCTGAAGCTCAAAGGTGATGCGTAACACGAGAATGAACCTCATTGGTTCTTGCTAAAGCTCAAACGTGATGCGTAACATGAGAATAAACCTCATTGGTTCTTGCAGAAGCTCAAACGTGATGCGTAACACGAGAATGATCCTCATTGGTTCTTGGACGTCAAGCGAACGTGACTGAGCTTCTGTTTACCATAACTGATGAGTGAGTTGATGAATGTTTATATATGAATAAAAGGCTAAATCCAATCTGTTCATCATATAAAGTGATAGAGTCTCTTCAAAAAAATTTGACTTAAACAGCTACATTCAAATGGATTAGTTTTCATGGTCTCTTTATGAACTTTTTGAAGTGACAAAGTGGTAGTTGCTTAAACTGTCAATGGAGGGACAAAAATATCTCAGATTTCATTAAAAATATCTTCATTTGTGTTCCAAAAATGAATGAAAGTCTTACGGGTTTAAAAAGACATGAGGGTAATTAATGACAGAATTTTCATTTTTCGGTGAACTATCACTTTAAATACAAATAATGCAATGCCACTAAACATATAAATCAGGCTTAGTTGCTATAACTAAAGAAATATACTCATCAACAATTCAAAGAGAGGAGAAAATGCTTCCATATCTTTGGTTTGTTTAAAATCAAAGGTTAAAATCAATCAAACTTTATGGTACTTTGGCACAATTTCATCTGTAATTTGATATGGCTTATATTTTGCCCAGTGTTTGTAAAGGTGTTTGAAAAGGTGTAAAACAAATCAAAGTTATACACAGCATATTGTCACGTTGTGTCAGACTCGAATCATATAATTTTAAATAGTAAATAAACAAACCAAATTACTCAGGAGATCATAGGAGAGATACAGGATACACAGTCACACTATTCCAAGACAATAACTGACAAAGACAACTGAAAACACAGTGCTACATACCAAGATAAACACAGGCAATTAAACGATACACGGGTGTAAATCATAGGTAACCATAGTAACAAACAAGTACCTAATAAACAACGAAGGAAACCGAAAGAACTAAACTGCAATGAAGCACAAGAAACAGAAATGAAAAGACAACTAAACCAAACATAACCCTAACACACATATATTTTGCAGATGTTTTTAAAACTCCTGAATTATGAATAATAAGAGATCTTTATCCACTCCAAATTAATATTTAGGTGCAAGGGAACATGACAAATCATTTCATATTCTGATAAGAAACCGGCTCATATTGATCACCACTGGATTGATAAGACAATTATGTAATTTGTCCTACATTGTCAATGTTGTCTTAAAAACAGTATGCAAATGCTAGATTTTTTTTTTATATTTTCTGAACAAAATGTAAGTGGTTCCAGAATGTGGTGGTTGTCAGTTTTCTAAGTGATTGTTAAGACGTTTTGCATGATTTTAGCGCATTGCTGCACAGTTTCTAATGTGCTTTCTGATTAATTTCCAAGTTTCTAGATTTGGCTTTAGTTTTGCAAGTCTATAGAATTTTCGTTGACTCTATTTATCGACTAGTAACACTTGAAGTCATACTTTTCTGTGTGGTTTACAGTACAATATATTTTCTGATATTTACGCATATCAGTTTTTACGCAACCTCCCTCTTCTCACCTCTTCTTTGAATGGGCTCAGTTTCTATTTTCCATCTGACACACTGAGCCTCTTTACACTTGCATCTAATCTGCATGGGCCTTGACTTGAAACAGAACCGTACCGTCCTCTGATAAAATTAATCTTAGGCCTGGCATCATTGATTATTTGCGTGACAAATGATCATTTAGTGCTGCTAATTTGTCAATGCTCTATTGTTCTCTTCAGATACCGGGCCCTGTCTGCTTGTCAAGCTAATGAGGAAAACTTGATTAGCGCATAGCCAACCTCTGATGGTTTGTTTCCCAGCTTGTCACTTTGAGGGAAACCTTCCACTCTGTGGCGCTGACCGTTTGTATATTGTTTTTTCAAAGGCAAACTTCTGTCAGCTGACTGCTGGGACTGCTTGTGTTGCAATACGCATTGCTATATTTTCTTTTCAGCTGAATTCAGCTGCCCTTAGCTCAGGCCTGATAGGAACTAGCCTTTCATCCTCCCACATAGCGATAGAGCGGCGATGGCCTTTGTTCTCCGAAGTCCTTCCCAGTCCGAAGCAGAAAGTGACTTGGCAAAACGTCTCCTCCCCACAAATCCTGTAATCCTGTAAAGTGACCAAAGAGACTCATTTACTTGTAATTATCTAATGGAAAGTGAATAATATCAGTGCAGATAATCTCACTCCAGGTGAAATTATGAGCTCTTATTGAAGTGTATAGATCGGATAGGCCTTTTTCGGGGTTTTATGCATGGATATATTTTATACAGACAGACAGACAGATGAAAGGCGTGTTTTTATTTACTATAGTGTTAATAAATAATGGCTGTTCAGCGAGTGAAAGTTGAGTCTAATGGTGATTATGATAATCAGAAAATGTCTGCAGGTGTCAAATGATAATTGGATGATTGTGAAGGTGTCTGAATAGTAGTTCCTCTAAACGGTGGTGGTAAAAGGGGGTTTACCCGCAGGGGGTTGCCGAGAAGATCAAGGGTAACCCGGGACATATTGGAGGTCAGCGCTCTAACACCCAATCTTGCCAGGCAACCGCTCCTGGAATGTTCTCACGGGCTGCGCAGGGGAAGTCAGGAGCCCCCCACAATTGGCCAAGAGTTAATATTGGCCTTCCGGGCCAAAGGTTAAATTTGGAGAGGTCAGACAGGAGTGCAGGAATGAGCTGGTTTGTTGAGACGGTGCCTCAGTTTTTATAAACTGCTCCTCAGAAGTGCTGGCTGAAGGGGGCCAGTGTGAAGAGTAATGTTCTCCTGACATCAGAACACCCATTGAGCAACAGCTGGCTGTGGAGTTGGGTTACCTCCTTCATACTGTACAATAGACAAGCCAGCGCTGTCAAGCATATGCAGACAGATGTTCATGCCATAAACACACTAATTTGTTAGTCCTAGACAGGAAGAGCCTCAAACATTTATTTATCATGGCTCTGACAAAAGATCTACATCTACTCTCATTGCCCGATTTATTTATTTATATTCATTTTGGTTTTATTTATTTATTTTTGTTTGTTTGTTTGTTTATTCAGTTCATCTGGTTTGCTTGACCTTTCATTCACTCGTCATCCATTACATTTCATTTCTTCATTCATTCATTCATTCATTCATTCATTAATCTGGACTGTTTATTCTTTTATTCATCTTTTGATTAAGCAACATTCATTCATTCATTCATTCATTTACTCACTCACTCACTCACTCACTCACTCACTCATTGAATGTCTGATCATTAATGAATTCGTATAACATTCATTTTTTGATTAAGCAACACTCATTCATTCATTCATTCATTCATTTACTTACTCATTTACTCACTCACTCGCTCACTCACTCATTGAATATTCATTCAATCATTCATTCATTCATTCATTCATTCATTTATTATTCATTCTGTCATGATTCTGCCAGCATGTCCTTGATATTTCCTAGTCTTGTGGCAGGATCATGACAGACCCATGTTTTGTGTACAAGCGCATGGTCTGTTGTTTGGGCCATGTGCTTGTGTTGTCTCGTTATGTAACTCCGCCCCCTTGTTACCCTCGTCTCGTCATTATTGTCTAGTCAGTTTCACCTGTCCCCGTCATTAGTGTTCCCTATTTAATCCCCTTGTGTATGCTGTCTTGTGCTGGTTCATTGTTTGATGTTGTGACATACGTTGCGTGAATCTAGCCGTGAGTAACTTGTTGGAAGTCTTGTCTAAGAGAGGTGTTTGTTCCTGTTTTAGTTGTTAGTTTATTGTCTGAGTCTTAGTCTAATGTAGTCTATCCTGTCTTGTTTTGCCCCCTTGTGGGTTTTGTTTTCTGTTTTTTTCGTTAATAAACCCTGTGTGTATTTGCTGTCTGCGATTGGGTTCATCCTTCATCCACATAACAGAATCAACCGGCCAACAAGAAACCAAGCAGACAGCGCGCCTGATTTCCCCACTCAGCAGCTGTCAGACCTCGAACGATGGTGACAGTCGACTATCGCCGACGCCCACGAAGGTAAGCTTCCTTTCCCTCCTCAAGGTAGGTTGACCCTGAGGAAGTACGCCCAGGTCGTGGAAGAATGGAGGGTTTTATTGCCGGAGGGCTTGGTCAAGAGCTACCTCATCGCGGGTCTGAACGTTCCTCCCCCTCTCGCTGAACGAGAAAGACAGGTCATTCCGATTCCGCTGCAAAGGCTGTGATGCAGTCCGTTTCAGCACATCAGGAGATGCCAGTCATCATCGCTGCCAGAACCCTGTCCGAATATCTATCCCGTCTTGTCAGAATTCTTGATGTACCAGTCAGTCCTGTCTTATCCCCAGTCCCTGTTCCAAATGCTAAACAGAGCACCGATCGCAAGCCAGCTCCAGTCTTCGCTGATCCCAAGTCTGCTACACAGAGCACCGATCCCACACCAGCCGCCGAGAGCGCAGCACCCACGCCATCCGCCGAGAGCGCAGCACCCACGCCATCCGCCGAGAGCGCAGCACCCACGCCATCCGCCGAGAGCGCAGCACCCACGCCATCCGCCGAGAGCGCAGCACCCACGCCATCCGCCGAGAGCGCAGCACCCACGCCATCCGCCGAGAGCGCAGCACCCACGCCAGCCGCCGAGAGCGCAGCACCCAAGTCGGTCGCGGTTTCTGCTGTTCCCGAGTCTGCAACATTCAACGCCTCTCCAGAGTCTGAGGTGATGAGTGTCGCTTCTTCTTGGGGAAGCTTTGACTCCGATACAGCCTCTAAGAACTCTGTTCCCGTTCCCGCTTCCTTTCCACCTGTCAATCCCCTTGTCTCCGTTCTGTTGCCTGCTGCTGTAGTCCCCACTGTCCCTGGACTTCCGTTTGTTTCACCTGTCTCCCCTGTCATGGCTCAACCCCGGACTGTTTTTCCCTCATCCCACTCCACACCACCCAAACCCGCTCGGATCCCTCGTCCTAAGCCCGCACCCCGTAGTCCCAGGAATGCCGATTGCGCCCACCCACCCTGGACAGTCGCTCAAAGACTTTGTTGTTCCTCCCCTTCCGTTTATTATTTCTGATGTTTCACCCTAACCCTGTCATTGTGTATTCTTGTATAACTTTGTTGTTATTTGTCATGTTTTGTTGGTTCATGTCTATGTCTCAGTCAGTCTTGTCCCGTGTTTGATGTCTCCTTGAGGAGCATCTGGAAGCCGCTCTTTAAGGTGGGGGTTCTGTCATGATTTTGCCATGTCCTTGATTGTTGGTTCATGTCTATGTCTCAGTCAGTCTTGTCCCGTGTTTGATGTCTCCTTGAGGAGCGTCTGGGAGCCGCTCCTTAAGGTGGGGGTTCTGTCATGATTCTGCCATCATGTCCTTGATTTTTCCTAGTCTTGTGGCAGGATCATGACAGACCCATGTTTTGTGTACAAGCGCATGGGCTGTTGTTTGTGCCATGTGCTTGTGTTGTCTCGTTATGTAACTCCGCCCCCTTGTTACCCTCGTCTTGTCATTTATTGTCTAGTCAGTTTCACCTGTCCTCGTCATTAGTGTTCCCTATTTAATCCCCTTGTGTTTGCTGTCTTGTGCCGGTTTGATGTTGTGTCGGTTTGATGTTGTGTGAATCTAGCCGTGAGTAACTTGTTGGAAGTGTCTAAGAGAAGTGTTTGTTCCTGTTTTAGTTGTTAGTTTATTGTCGGAGTCTTAGTCTAGTGTAGTCTATCCTGCCTTTTGTTTTTGTTCTGCCTTTTGTTTTGCCCCCTCGTGGGTTTTGTTTTCTGTTTTTGTCGTTAATAAACCCTGTGTGTATTTGCTGTCTGCGATTGGGTTCATCCACATAATTCATTCATTCACTCATTCGGTTCACCTAGACTGACAAGTAATTTATTCAGTTGTCTACCCATTCATTTACTCATTCTGTTCATATTTATACATTTCAATCATTCATCTGTCCATTTTAATCAATCATTCATTTGTCCATTCCTTTAACTGATTGAAACCAGTTATTCACTCACTCTTTAAATTGTAATTCATTCATTCACATACTATTCATTCTGTTTTGCCTGACTGTTCATTTATTAAATAATTGATTAAATTACATTTATTCATAGATTCATTCATACATTCAGTTCATCTGGACTGTTTGGCCATTCATTAATTCGGTCTGTTTGAATTCATTCATCACTGCCTTATCCATAAATTTAATTGCATTAATTTATGTATTCAGGTATTTATCCTATCCTGACTGAAAAAATACCATATATTTTGAATGTAATGCCTGCTCACTCACTCACATATCCATGTATTAAAGTGCATTAATTTATTTCCCACTCATTGCTTGACTGTTCATTCATTGATTTATATAAGAACTGTATTCCTATTCAATCACTCAATCCCTTACTCACTCATGCATTGCCTGACCATTCATTCATCCATTGACTCATTCATTCAGTTTATCAGTCATTCATTTATTCATTATCAGCTCTTAATTTTAGCGGTTGCCCATGTGATCTTTAGTGTGGATAATAGCCTTGTGGCTGTACAGCAGGATCCTGATCCCTCCCTTTGCCCTTGGCTCATGTTTCCCTAAGAGGCTGGAATGCATGAATGGAGGCCTCTTCATATCAGCAGCTCGCTCTTTCATTCAGAAATGTTTATACCATCAGTCACCTGACCTAAACTGTTCAAACAGGGGCGGATGGCAACATCGAGGAACTTAAACGTTCGGCGCTATTATTAATGTTTACCTATGGTTCATTTACCACTGAGTGTACCTGATTAACAAAAAGAACAATGTAAACAGCTCATCATTTCCTCTTACACACTCCTGAGGAAACTGAGATGCAGTTCAAGTGATATAGGGCAACATCACAGCCACAGCTTTGAACGAAGGCATTGCATATATCTCTTTTTAAAAAGCCATGCGTCAATCCTTGCAAGAATATCTACAATAACTTCAATCATATGATAGCACAGTGTCGACCTTTTTCAAATGCGTATACTGTAGCTTTATTATGAACAAAGCCAGTTTTCTGTGTCTTCTTGGAGGAATGTTTTACTTTGGGGTGTGTTCACACGGAGCCATTTAATTGTGTATGTACAAGTCTGTCTTGAGAGAAAAGAAAATCCCTGTCATATTTACACAACGCATTAATGATGAAGGGGTCTCTCATCACCTTCTCTTGTATTCTTTCACAAGTTGAATGATGATATGCATGTTAAACTCAGCTACAAGTAAACGGAAGGGCAGACCAGCCTAAACAGAACCGGCGGCTTTGTCCATCTCAAAGATCCCTCTTTGACAAATGACTCAGGTTCTTGGTCATGCAAACAAGGGCCTGATCCCAGGTCAGCCTTTAGACCTTCGCTGTGACAGATTGCACCTGGATTTAGGGGTAAGGTATACGTTCTTCCTTGGTGGCTGTTCATAATTGTATGCAGCTGCTTTTTCCACTGTTGTGTGTCCAGAGGCCCACAGGGTGCTGGCCTGAGGTAAGCCATAACAACTGTGGCAGACAAGTCAACCCTCCCTATCTGGTCTTATACATCTTCCCAAGGTCATACAGAGGTTTCAACTGTCCCATTGCTCACCGCTAACAGCTGACTCCAAACCAGTGGCTGGCTCATACTGAGTTGATTCTGGACGGGACCTTTGTTGAGTTGTACAAAAAGAATCTGAATTTCATGACTTGCCACCCAAACATACATATTTTAGCTTGAAACGCTAGCCTCCTCTTTCTCAAAGAGATTAACTCTATAAATCTGACCACATGAACCTTTACCATGTGTTCATCACAAGCATTCAACACACACCAAAAAAAAAAAACACCAGTGTGAATTCCCTTCCTCTCTTCTAGACCAACAAGTGGTTGTTGGGACTCGGGCTTAAACGACACCCGCTATCTTTTCTTGAATTCGGGGACTGAAAGACAATGGCTTCCAAGTCTTGAGTCTGGGACCCGTCACTTTAAATCATCTCTGATGTAGATTTGATGTGACATCTTGGAAACCATGATAATGAAGAAAGCTTCAGAAACCGCTATCAACACTACGATTCTCACAGCGCCCAGTTCTCCTCGCAGTAAACGTGGACCCCCTCAACGGAGGACATAACATCAGGACATCATTAGTGCAGTGTCATTGTGGACTGTGAACACACCCTTTGAAAAAAAAAATGGGTGTGTGATAGTTTGTGCTTATCAGGGAATGGCAGAGGTGAACCTCTTTTTCATGGTTCTCAAGAAATGGGTTTGCTTATAACATCACAAGACACAAACGTCTTGGATAACAATAAGATGATGGTCATTTCTGTATGATGGTTTGTTTCTGAATGCTCAAAAGTAATGATTTGAAAGAAGATAATAGTTGCGCATGTTTTTTTCCACAATAAGTTTAACCTGCATTATTATAATTGAAGAACATCTTACATTGCCTAACATCTCTACAATATAATGTGCAATTATTTCAGAGAAGTAAACTTTCATAAACCGACACTGACTTTTTATTGACTGTCTTATCTCAGGACCTTGAGTTTTATAGTGTGATAATGAAAGTGAAATTGTTTATATTGTTTTCAGAAAGAAAGTGATAAACCATGATAATAACTTGACTGAACTCTGCGAAAGAAATTCAGGTCTTTTACAAAACTTTTAAGTTTTCAAGACTGAACAGATAAGATGATCCCTATGAATTCTTTCTGCACTTCATTTGTGCCCGTTACAATCTTAATGGATAATTTGCTCAAATGCCCTCACTTAATAATAGTTTTTAAAAAAGTGATTTACTTGGCAAAGTTGAGTTTGCTCATGGTGAAGTTCATTGTGCTTCTCCAAGTGCCAGATATCATGAAATAAGTGTAGTTCTGCACAAGGTCCTCTAGGTGGTGCTTGGAATCCAGTTGCTCCTATGGGACTTAGAGCGGATGGCTGTATTAGAAGTGCTGGAAGACAGGACACACATTGTAATTGTATACTCAGTGACATCTTGGAGGGTTGAAGTTGGGTGCATTCAGGTGAAATGAGTCAGTTTAATACAGTGAACTACAATAGTTATCAAATGTACAGTATAACATGTCACTTCATGCGTGTTAGACATGGGACAGTAATGTGGATATTTTGAAGGGATTTTTTTCTTTATTTCCATCAAGTACTTAATAGGACGGAGATGCACACAAAGTGTGTCCACAATACTGACATGTAGTGCAAAAAGGCTGCGCTCAAGCAATCTCAAAGATCATCAGTCAGTGCTCCTCAAACAGACTACGGAATTTAGTTTTCATGAACTCCAAGCTTTAGCCAAACCCAGCTTTCTGCGCTTCATATAAATAGACTTTCCCCCCATCTCTACCTTAAGAAGCTCCAAATCCGATAGCATTCCCAGCATTGATATTTCATCAGACAGGAATATCTGCCAAGGAACCGTGTGTTTACCTCAGCGCTGAGCTGGCCTTATTGTCTTATTGACTGCTTTATACACACACGGCTGTTGTTCAGTAAAGGGGAATCTCCTTATGCAGTTTTCTCATCAATTCTGTTTACTTTATTCTCAAATGCACCTTTCGCTGAGAGGCCACAGTGCATGGGTATGATTGTCAATGTGTGCGTACGTCTTCCCATCTTCCGTGTGTGTGTGTATGTGTGTATGTGTACATGGTGGTGGTGGGGTTCGACAGCATTCCTTGCTTGATGCATGCCTGTCTCCATTTGCCCCTCCTTCTTTTAGCTTGCTTCCCCCGCCTGGTTGTTGCTCCAGGTTCTCATGGGACGGTAATCTACAACAAAGGCTTCCCAGCCCACACACTAAGGCTGGGTAATGCTCCCACGTAAGCTCTCCTCTGAGCAATGTGCCCTTAGACCAGCGTACAGCACTCAAACCCATGCTCTAGCTTAGCTACCTACCTAAGGATAAGGTAATGGTCACATACATGCACATTTGTGTACAGTTTACTGTTGTGCTAAGAAAGCATCTGGCTAAATGTATTATGTATAAATGTAAGTTAGCAGTTAGCCATCCAAGAAACTTCCCCACTTTAGTGTCTGAGAAGTTGAGCTCTCCATGCCTGATTTTGTTTATCTTTTTCCCCCTTTACAACCCCCTTCCCCATGTCTTCCTCCCGGCTGGAAGTTTTGGTTGATGTGAGGAGATATAGTGTTTCTCCACTTTCCACCACAGTGCACAGCAGCAATTCTTTTAAGACCATCAGTTTTCACTCAACAGAACGATTATCGCCAAATCTGTCTGTTTTCAAGTGTGTGCCTGCACAAAGTGCAAAAGCGTATGTCTTGGTTGTCATTCCCCCACAAAGATTGTTCTGGTTTTTTAAGCCTCCGCCTATATGTGCCCTATAGATTGCCTGCTCCTATGACTGTTCCACAAAGTCAGTCTTTTTTTTGTTGTTGTTGGGTAGGAGGTTGTGTGTTTCACAAGATGGCTAGCCAGTGTCGAGGGAGAGGGCTCCTGTTCTGTTGAGGCCAAACGGAGAGGTCAGATCCGGTTAAGACTATTTGAACCCCCACACTGCTGTCAGGATCCCACATGCATGCAATTTCTTGTGCTCCACTGAGTTCATGTCTACGAAACTTTCAAATTTTATGTTTCCTGCGGAGCTTTGCCTCTGAAGAAAAAAGGAAAATGAATGGAGAGCTGAATGAATCTACTCTCCCACATGTCGTTCCAAACCATATGATTTCCTTTCCTCCATGGAAAATAAAAGGAGAATGTTTACAAATTGTCCAAGCGGCTCTTTTCGATACAATAAAAATGGATGCTAATTCACACTTACAATATAAAAACACTTCATAAAAGTATCATGAATTTTGCACCTTATTTTCTACAGTTATACGATAACATTGGGTGTGGAAAAGATTGCAAAGTCATTATTTGCTAATAAGAATTACTCATGCATATTCAAACACGACTCATGCATATTCAAACATGGCATGTATAAATTCAGCACAAGGTGTTTAATTGTTTTTGACAACTGTTACCACTAGGTGCATTTGGTTTTGTAAAAACAGAAAATTCAGAAACACCCCTTATTGACACAACTTTACCCCAATGCAATATGTTGCATTCATCATATTAGATGTGATTTAAAACACTGTCAGTTCTGCAGTAATCGGTTCTGAAGTTAAAAAAAATGGGTGAAAAAGTGCTGAGTTTGATTGCTTGCACAGCTTTTGCTTTTTCAGTTCCTGATTCTTTTAAAGTGGTTGCACAATAGTTTCAATGAAGAACAAAAGGCACATGTGAACGGACCCTACAGCATTTTGTGAATGGGGCTGGAGATGAGAAACTGCAGGAACTGCTGGAGAGGAGATCCATGAAGTTGATTGGCTGTTCTCGCATACACATGCACTCTTTGATTGGACGACTGGAGAAGTATCTGGCCTCGGCCAAGGAGAGGTCGAACTGTTGCTGTGAGTGTTTATGTGTGTTGTCAGTCTTCAGGACTCATGCTACAACCATCATGGGTAATGCTTCCTTTAGTAGTTTCACACATCAGGCTCAGAGGTTCACCATTTAGAGAAAAAGTGACCACTGTGCATTTCTGCTGCTATAGTTTCTGTACATTGAGAAAATAGAAAGAGGAAGTCAATTTTTATGCTTCCTTTGTCTGGCCGCATACATGAGAAGGCTTAATTCCCTAATACACTTCTGTGCAGTGCTCATATGTGCTCTTGCACCATCATAATTTGTTGTGGCACAATAATACACATAAGGATTATATTTCATATAAATATATATTCAACTAAATATACTGTATGTAACTTAGTTATGTGGATTTTGGACCATTGAGATTTCACAGGCTATGCCTTGTGCAATACCTTAGAAATAAAGCAAGCAACTGACAAAATGTCCTGTCGCTCATTGCTTGTTGAAGTCACAGCTGGTTTGAACATGCTTGGAGTTGTAGCAGTTTTATCATGAACCTCATCAGATGTATTATATCTTAAGAGACTTTTAGAGAATTTTACTCTCTGCTAACCATCAGAATTTTATTGTGAATGAATGTTTATTCACAGCCATACAGCATTTCCTTCCCAACACTCATTCAAGACAGATTCATCATAAATGCAACCCATTTTTGCAATCCACAATTGCCAAACTACTCATGTGCATCCAAAACTTACTTAACTTTTTTAGTTTTTCAGGTGTGCCTCAGGTCACTACACTAAATTCTAGTAGTAAGCATAATAAAATTCAAGATTTGTTCATGGCCAAGATGTTGAGTATAGCGAGTGACCCACACAGCTCCCTAAATCCAGTTATCAAGCTCTCTTTACTTTTCTGGCTCAGTCACAACCTCCAAATCAAAATCAGATAGACCAGCTTTATTCTTCATGACAACTTTTCAACATATTTTCAAGTAGAATGTGCAATTTTTTTGCACTTTATGAACTGATTATGCTGTAAAGACTTGTTGCTGTCACTACACTGTTATTGGTAGTTGAAAGCATAATCAAATTAGCCAGTATTAAATAATAAAAAAAAGAAAGGGGTGTTTCAGTTCTGTGGATATCTTAATGCGACCGGCACTTTTAAATTCACATTCACTTTGATTCTTACATTTCTTTTACCACAGCTTTTTGTTGTTGTAAACTGTGCTTCTGTAGAATAGTAAAAAAATTAATAAAAATAAAAAAGTTGACTTGTTTCTACAAGTTTACCTTAATGCTTGTGTGGTATAACCTTAAAGAGATAGTTTATCCAAAGATGAAAATTTCATTAAAATAATAAATTGTTACCTTTCTTTCTTTCTTTCTTTCTTTCTTTCTTTCTTTCTTTCTTTCTTTCTTTCTTTCTTTCTTTCTTTCTTTCTTTCTTTCTTTCTTTCTTTCTTTCTTTCTTTCTTTCTTTCTTTCTGCAGAATGCAAAATAAGATATTTTAAAGAGTGCTGAGGGCCAAACAAAATTGGACACCATTGACTTTCATTGAGAGAGAGAGAGAAAAAAAACTTTTTCAAAATATAATTGTTCTGAATATTTTCTACAGTGTTCCACAGAAGTAGGAAAGTAAAAAAAAAAAAACTCGCTTGCTTTGCAACTTGTTCAGGCATTTGCCAATAACATAATTTGGTAAGTGTTTTAAACACAAATAAGTAATATAAATTGTATTCAGTGAGATGCAACATTGCTTGACTGCACACGAAAATGTACCATTGTATCACTTACTGATCCCCTAAAACCAAGAATATAATATTAATGACATTACATTTTGGTTCCCAGTAATTCAGTCAATACATATGTTTGTACAGCCTCGGTAGATTAGAGAGGTGGTTTCTGGGTGGGTTTGTTTTTAAGTGTGATAAGACCGACCCAACAGGTCTGCCTTGAATGTGTGTGTTTTAAAATGTTGTAGTTTTTTTTTTTTTCATTTCATTTTCATCTCACGCAACTTCAACAATATTAGTATAAAGCAGTTGCTTATGTGATCAGTTTCTCATACGAGTGTTTTGACAGTTGACAGGGATGTAATAGGTTTGCTCTTTTAGGAACCTCTAGGTTCAACCTTTCAACTCTCACACTGTGTTATGACTGAAGCTAAGATTGCAGCGATGAAAGCTATGCTGACTTGTGTCTGAGACAGTCCATTGACGGTGTATAAATGGGACAGTGTTACTTCAGGGTCTTGTGATTGTAATGTGTTTTCACAGACTTTCTATGATGGGTCCAATGGAAATAGTGTTGAGCGTTCTTCTTCTTTTTTTTCAAGCATCCTTTTGTCATTTGTTGCAGTAACTATTTCATAATTGTATGCATTGCTGGTCTCCCAACAAGTTTACTGGGTTGCTTGAAATGATTTGATGATCATGAAGTGTTTGAAAAGCTTGAAAATGATAACTATGCATGCTTAAATTACAGTTTCCAAAAGAAAATATGCTAACACTTTATTTTACTGTTATGCATATTACATGTATTTACTAGGCCAAATAGTAAAAACAGTGATCATAAACCAAACCTATATACTCCCTAACCCCATATGTTGTTAATTAATATTAATCAGTACATATTTGTGTAATTACACTGTAACAATGAAATTATTATTATTATTATTTTTTAATTAAAAATACAAATAAAACATTTAAGAATCCCCACTTGAGAGTTATGGGTTGGTTTTGGGTTAGTTGATTGTATTTAGGCACAATTTACTGTTATTACTATAATAAGTACATGTAACTTGTAACAAAGACTAAAGTGAATAAAGTGTTGCCATATTATTTTAATTATATTATATAATTATATTATATTATATTATATTATATTATATTATATTATATTATATTATATTATATTATATCAGTCAAAAGTTTGGAATACTTTAAATTAGTTTTTTTATGTTTTTGAAAGAAGTTTGTATTATTTCATCAAAAATACAGTAAAACAGTAATATTGTTAAATAAACGTTTTTCTATTCTATTATATTTGAACATGTATTTTATTCTTGTGATGCTGAAGCTAAACCTTTCTAAATTGAAAATAATCAGAAATGTTTCTTGAGCAGCAAATCAGCATATTAAAATGATTTCTGAAGGATCATCTGACACTGAAGACTGAAAAATATATTAAATAGAAAACAGCTGTTTTAAACTGTAATAATATTTCACAATATTACTGTTTTTATTGTATTTTGAGCAAATAAATGTAGCCTTGGTGAGCAGAAAAGACTTCTGTCAAAAACACAAAACAAAATATTTCGACCGGTAGTGTATATAATATAATATACTTCTGGCATCAGAAGAGTCCAGGAAACCCAGCTAATGTGGCAAGAAAAGGACTTCCTCTGCAAAGTGTGTCATCGTTGGCTCCTCATCAAAGATTCACTCAAGTTCACAGCATATGTCCAACATTTGTCCAACTTTTTTGTTTCATTCCTGTCACAACTGTAGGAACAACTGGAAATTGTGTCCTTACATTAGAAATACTTTGGGTAAGAACATCCGTGAACCCAAACCCATTTAAATTAATTTCCATGTAAATATCTACACTATATTCCCTATCATGCAAAATATGTATTTTAAACATTATTGTTAAAATGGTCTGTTGTTTTGGGAGGAGGTCATGGATTGAATTATGAATTTACAGATCAGATACAATGGGACATACAATGGGAAAAATAAAATATGCCAACATAATAGAGGCCCAGCCAAGACATGTTACTATCCTGTGTTTTTTTGCTTTGCTGACCTATATAAAGGCAACGACCTTGCCTTTTCCTTCCTGTTGAAGCTTCTGAGCCTGAAAGAAAAGACATTTGCTTTGGTGTTTTACAGATACTTGAGTCATGACACATCGTGCTTCTGCAAGCCAGGGACATGCTCTGCCGGGCGGGTACTGAAGGGTGTAGCTGTTTGTAGAGCGCTGATACTGCTGCAGATACAACAAAGACAAACTGAATTTCTCAAAGAATGCGCGCGCGAGAGACATTTACTCCGACGCATGCAGTGACATTTCCCATCGCTGAAACATCGTCTCAGTGCCCCGAAAAAGAACAACAGAGCAGGGAGGAAAAAATAGAGTGGTACGAGAGAGGGAGAAAAGGAGAGCAAAAAGGCCCTTGTCCAGACGGCAAGCACATGCTCGTGTAACAGGAGTCCTGAATTCCACAAGGCTTACTGATCTTTTATTTCCCATTAAGCAGACTGAGAGAGAGAGAGAGAGAGAGAGAGAGAGAGAGAGGACGTAAGGTGGTGGTGGTGGTGATGGTGGGGGGGGGGGGGGGGGGGGGGGGATGGGGGGGGGGGGCTGTAGTGACTTCTACCGGGGAACATCTGATTGGGTCTGATTTCCAGCAAAGGCCCCTCTGATGTGTAAAACGATGACTTGGGAAAATAAGCTGCTTTAGGCCTTTCCTCCAGGAATGTTGCACCGCAGCTCGCGTCCACAACGTGTCCCCGCTCTTATTGTTTGTTTGTTTGTGTCTTGTGTCTAAGCTTGTGTTGGTTGCTGGTCCTTGTCACTGGTCGCTTCCCCTTGTTCTTCTCCAATTACATCTGCTGTTGAAATACTGAAGTCACAGGCTCTCAATAAGAGCCAGTTCTAACAATCTGCCTGATGAGGTTTGAGTTGTTCATAGCAAGGCATCTACAGTGCAGAAGGTACAGTATGAGACTCCTATAGATGCATTAAAGGCGCTCTAAGGCCGTCTGTCCACCAGAGCGTTTTTAGTCAGCTGAAAACGCTGGACGCTCTGCTGAAAACGCCTAGCTGTGGGCGCTTGAGAGCGTTTTGGCAGCGCAGCGTTTTTTCAGTTGAGACGATTCGTTGCTATGATACAGAATATCCGCAGCACAGTTTACTTGTAACTGATTTCACAGATAATTTGTGTCATACTACAAATTTATTTTTCATCCATTTTGGTCGGTTAGCTCTGCCGGTTGATGTCGTTGTACATAAAGAATGTTGTGACAGTTGGTCGGTGTGATATTAGTCTCGCCCCTCCTCCACTGTGATTGGACGGCTGGGTAAAAAGTGACAGTGAAGAGCGCTGCGTTTTAGCCAAAGTTGAACATTCTTCAACTCTCGGCGACCAGTAAAAAACGCAGAGCGCTCAGCTCTTCAGTGTGAAAAAAAAAACCTCAGCGCCTCGTTACGCTCATGACGTTTAAAAAAATTGGAAAAATACACCAGCTGTGTGAAAAAATGCTTTGTTGGACACACGGCCTAAGTGATGTCACACTTTTTTAGGCCAAATTGTTTTTTTTTGCCACACACAGCAAACATCTCCTCACTATCCGCTAGCTGCCTGTCCCCTGAAAACACTGTAAAAAACACGGTCTCTGCAGACACCCCAGGCTCCACAAACAGCAACAAAAACAAACTGGGCTAACCCGCACCACGAAACAAACTGTTCCAGCCAATAACCAACAAGAAGGGTTTGGGGGCGGGGTTTGGGGGTTTAGTGCGCAGATGAGGAGGAGGGGGGATCTAGCTAGCCTCCATTTTGTTTGACAATACTTTATACGTCAACAAGAAGTGACGTCACCCGACATCGCTTAGAGCACCTTAAAATCTTTCCCCACCATTGACGTAAATTTCCAGCAATCCGTGTATTCACTGTTACACGTTAGGGGGGCGCTATTACGCATTTTCCAATCACCTGGATTTGCTAATTAGCACAGTTTTTCAGCCAGGAGAATTAATCAGTGAAATCAGCTGGCTGAGTTCATGGGTGGAATAAGCATATGGCAGGACTTTTACTTTCTGACCTCTGGACTTTCCACCTCTGAAAATAACCCAATCTTTCAAACATTAAACAGTTTATAAATCAAAACTGCATGTTACTGTCTGAAATGTCGACCCAGGACGAGCTGTAGGACTGTGAAGCTTTGGGGGTGTTGATGGACTCGATCTACTCCATCTGTGTTTTGATCACCGTTCGGAATCCGATCTGGACAGTTTTTTACAAAAACACAAATTTCTCAGCTTTCTGCTCAAAATGTTGCTTTTTTTTAAAACTTACCCTCATTCAAGTTTTTATAAAAAGAAAGCATGCAAGAATAAAATGTTTTTTGTTGGGTTTTTTTAAGCAGAGGCTCTGTTCTTTCGTTTGATATATTGCATGTTCAGATATTCATACAAAAAAAAAATATATATTCTTGGGGCCATGATGGTTTTGTGAAAAATATCAAAAATGCTGTGGATGGCTGGCCACTTTTGTAAAAAAACACTGGCAGAAAAACTTAAAAACAATAAAGCGGTTATTAATATGAGCAAAGATTAATTTATGCATGTTTTACAAGAAATTACCATTTACATTTTTTGTTTGTGAAATATTCTATAATTGTTTCTGCACTATTTTTTTCAGTGTACCTATATTTTTGAGCATATAATAATAATAATCAATGTCTTTCCTTTGAAAAAAGTTTTTTATTAATCTAAGGAACCACAGTTTAAATCAGCCATCATAACCAGATTAAAAATATATACTGTTTGAAAGAATTTATATTATATTATATTATGTTATATTATATTATATTATATTATATTATTATTATATTATATTATATTGTTTTGAAAATGCCACACATGCACATTTATTGGCCAATTCACAACAGCAACGACAGACAGCAACAGACACGTTGTAATTTTTTTTTATCAGAATATCATAAATATCTGATACTTCACCAAGCCCAAGACAAACCCCTCACTACACTCATATTTCTGTAATAATAGTTCCTTCCATTGATGTCAGTTCCTAAAAACAAGTTGAAACATGTCTGTTGTGCCCTAGGCTTGAATAGCTGCAGACAAACTTCCTTAGCTTGAAGGTATGTGCTTCACACAAATTTTAGTTCATTTGTGATTATTTCTTTTTATTTTCCTATTACGTTCACAACAGTGTTTGGACGCAGCTGGTAATGAAAGTCTATGAGTGTGCAGAGGTTTTTTTTTGGGAACGTTTGTTAATGACAAAAAGATGAACTGGACACAAGCAAAAGAAACCTGACATAATTGTGTGTTCAGTGATATTAGAGACTTACAAGTCATTACAGGTTACAGAAATCATTTACGCCTTTATGCCATTGTTTTAGAGACACCGCATTCTTTCACTTTTGCATTGAGCCGTTTATAAAGTTTTAATAACTGTTATCATGGCATATTATACAGGTATTATTTACTTAGATGTGAACAAAATGAAACATGAAGGCAATTAGATTAGATTGTGCTCCAGTTTTATCTTGTTGCAGATTTTCGTCTTTTTTAGTCCATGCATATTTTTAAAAAACGAACCGTCCCAGACATTGCGGGCATCAGTTGACTAGTTTTACTTCCGTCTGCAGGCCGCGTCTTCACCAGGTCTGTGCTGTTAGCTTTATAAAGGAGGAAGGGTTGAGGTTAAAAGGGACAATAGGCACAAAGCCATTGACAAAAATAGCTAAATGTCATTAGGACTCAGTAGGAAATCACATGAGGCCTAAGTGGGAACCAACGACAGACATGCAGACAAAATCAGCCTGGGGAGAGGGAGGTTTGCTGGAGGAAGAAAAAAAAGAGAAAAATGAAAGCAGCCGCAACTGGTTTCTACCCATCCGGTTTTGTGAATGAGAGCTGTCCTCCCTCGCTCATAAAAAGATTAGGTCATTTAGGGTATCCTTGTCTTATCTTGAATCCTGTTTTGGTGTTTAGAGGATGTCTCCCTATATATGCACTCAATATACTTAGTTTTTTTCCCAGAAAATGCAGTGGTGCTGGTATAATGGTAGAGGAGTTATAAAAGGACATGTTCAACTGCAATGAATACAGCTGGGAAGTGCATCCCTATTTGTTTATATGGTCACACTTTAGTTTAGAGTCCAATTCTCACTATAAACTAACTATTGAGTTTAGGTAAAGGGTTAGTTCACCTAAAAAGGAAAATTATTCCATAATTTACTCACCCTCTCAAGCCATCCTAGGTGTATATGACTTTCTTCTTTCAGCCAAACACAATCGGATTTATATTTTAAAAAAAATATCCTGGCACTTCCAAGCTTTATAATGGGAGTGAATGGTATCACAGATTTTGAAGCCCAAAAAAGTGAATCCATCCACCATAAAAGTGATCCATACGCCCCCAGGGGGTTAATAAAGGCCTCCTGAAGTGAAGAAAAATATCCATATTTAAAACTTTATAAACAATAATCACGGGTTTCTGGTAAAGGCGGTATGGGAGTCTAGTTCATGATCTATTGATGAACGAAGGATAGAGCAAAAAATAAAAACACCGTTCACAAATGAGAAGTCTAAAAAGATAATTTTTAAAGATAAATGTGGGAGGAGCTTGAGTTTGATGCCCAGCCCTGTTTGTTTAAACCGTGAGAGGTGTTTAATCTGACTTACACTACTCCTACATCCTACATCATGGCAGAGGTCACTCTTCCAGCAGAATATCGACTCGCGTATGGCCTTAACCAGAAGTTTTATATATATTTTATAAAGTTATAAATATGGATATGAAAAGTAACGTAGTGGATTACTTTCCATAAAAAGTAACACCCTTAAGCCCCTTTCACACAGCGCGTTGATCCCGGGAAATTGCCAGAACACCTTCTGTGTGAACGCAAACACGACCCGGGATTGATGCCGGGATCTATGCCGGGTTGGAGACCTAGTAACATTGCCGTGTTCAGTCCCGGAACGCACGCTGTGTGAACAAAAGCCGTAATCAATGCTGTGTCGTAATAATGGCGCTGAAGCCGGGATCGTTCGCCAGCGTGAAACAGTACGTAATGCGCTAGTTTATGATCGAATTAGAGAAAAAAATGCACAAGCGTGGTTTCTCCAGAGAGAAATCGCAGCTCATAAGCAAACTATAGACGCTGCTGAGACATTACATGTCACATCGATGTCACGTGTCTTTGCGGGATTTTTACGGGTTGTGTGCGAACGCACTCTCTGACTCCGGAAAATCACTGGCAGTGTGAATGAACCAAAGTCAAACGAACCCGGGTCAAATCCCAGGTCACTTTATCCGTGTATTTTCCGGAATCTCTGTGTGAAAGGGGCTTTAGTGGAGTAACACAATATTATAATGCATTTTAACATGTTACTTTAAACAATTGTAACACATTCTTTTAAAAGTAACTTTTCCCAACACTCCTTGAACAATACTATGTTATGACCTCCAAACACTTTTACCATAGTACATGATTTGTGAACTAATACACTTTAACATTTGCGTCACATAACCAGCTATATGCATGGATTTTCAGATGTAGCAGACTTGTTTGGAAGCTCAGCTACATTGCACTTGTGATGCAGAGCACTCGGGAATGACATTATCTGTTTCTTTACAGATTTATTTTTACAGTGTGGTTTAGATAACTGTAAGAATCTCAGGAAAAACTCACGTAAGAAAAGCAAGAGGATAAAAAATGATGAGCACCGGCCTCAAAGACCGGATATCCCAGGTAATTTAAAACAAAAGACCTTGGGCAGACATTTCTGACAGTAAATCTTCCCAGCTATGAAGTCGACAGCCCTGCTCTGCATTATGAACAACCCTGTAATTTAGCCCAGGCAGGCGCTAAGCTGAGAGACACAAACCCTGTTTCATAGTTTAAATCACGAGACATGAAAAATGCCACGTCCCACATTAAAGCAAGCAAGATGTCCAGAACTACTGGACTTTCTGGACGTTTTACTTACAAGCTGTTCAACGCACATTTTTTCTACATGCGTGCTAAGGGGCTGTTCACAAAGATGTGTTCTCGCATTCAGAAACAGATAGATGCCATGCAGTGGTGTGGAATAGATGCATTTTACAATTTCATTCATCAGGCATTTATCTCTCACATATATTTGCATAGAAAACCAACTAAAGTGGCCCTCTTATACAAATTTAAAGGTTCCTAATTTTGTTTTTTGAGGTCTCCTACAATAGGTTCACATGCATCCAAAATCAAAAAACACTAATTTCTTCAGAATATACTGTACTTGAGTGTTTTGTTTTTAGTGTTTGGTCACACAAACCGAGGCATGGGGGGGGGGGGGGGGGGCGGGCGGTGGGGGTGGGGGATGGGGGGGGGGTTTGGGGTGACCACATCACCTCATTTCTCAAAGAATCTGAAAACGGTCCGTTCAAAGATCCAGTCTTTCAAAATCCCTCCTTTCCGAGAGCCGTCTCTGCTCTGATTGGTCGGACGGCCCACAGCGGCCCAGTTGTGATTGGTTGACCGTTTACAGTGCGTGTTGGAAACCAAATTGTCCATTACCATATCTGAATTACGGTTACACTTTATTTCGATAGTCACTTTAGACATTCTACTAACTAGAAGTAACTTTTCAACTACATGTCAACTAACTGTCATTAGAGTATTAGTAGGTTTTAGTAGACTGTCAGTAGACTGTTAGGTTAGGGTTAGGTGTTAGGGTTCGGGTTAGGAGAACAAGTTGACTTGTAGTTACTAAGTTACTTATAGTCAGTAGAATGTCTGTTGGGGGACCAACAAAATAAAGTGTTAGCAGATATTAAGCAGACAATCTACTAATATTCTAATGACAGTTAGTTGACATGTAGCTGCAAAGTTACTTATAGTTAGTTGAATGTCTAAAGTGGACTATTGAAATAAAGTGTTACCTGAATTTCAGCTCCGAAGGCTTCCTCAGTACTATATATTACACAGTAAAATGAATGTTGGCCTTAGTTTTTCTGTATCAATTCCAGAGCGAGTCCTCGTCTTTTTGAAGTGCATGTGAAGTGGATTCGAACACAGAAAACAACAACAATGATTGACGACGGGTCAAAGTAAACGTCAATCACGGACAGCCAGTGAAGTCCATAGGCTTGCATTATGCAAATTTGTTACATTGTTACATAGGTATGAAACAGGAAGTGAGACTGGAATTACTGACGACTCGTTTCAGCAATTCAGGATCGACTCTTTCTTTTAGGAGACAATAACTTTATTTGTCGTGCACTTTGATCTTTAAAACTTCACTGCCTTTTAAAACACTGCATGAAAGGTAAAATTCAAAAACTCATAATAGGGGCACTTTAAAAGCCAGTGCAAGCTTACACTAGAACTCGGGTGTGAACACATTCAAACCAACACTGCAGAATGTCTTTTACCCCAGTGTGGTGTTAAGGCATTAAACGACGGTCTGGCCCTGGGCTGAATCTGCATGGTATGTGCATTAAGGCGAACCTCATTTCCTTCATTTGTAAAGGGAGGCAGTCATCCCTAAAGGCAAATCAAAGAACACAGTGCTCCTCTAGGAAATATGTAACTTAGAGAGTAATGAGCAATGCCTAATATGCCAAAAATGAGTGTCCAAAAACCATCCGTGCCTGATCTCCCCAATAGCATTCACTCAAGCTGCTGAAGCCTGAATGTGTGAGGATTGTACATTCTTGTCACAAGAATAACCCTTGTGTGACCCAGTGCAATGGTCAGTTACTTTCACACCAGAGCTTACCTCCCATCTGACGGCCACCCATACTTTGCAACGTATGGGAGAAAAATGCAGGCATGAAAAGATTCAGAAATTTAATGGGTACATTTTTTCTTACCCAACCACTTGGGAATTGAAAATTACTTCGCATTCAGAACAGAAGAGAATTTTTTTATTTGTATTTTTTTTAACTGGTACCAAATTATTTTCAGTGTCATTGTCATGACGATCAGAAAGTGTCTTAATTTCTGTTGGTTGTGCAGACGAAACGACAATCAACATTCAAATGTTTATTGTTTCTTATGCAATATTCAAGAATTGTGTGCAATTTATTTATCACTAAAAATGTCCCGAAATGTACAAAATTAACAGGATTGTTCTTAAAATTCCATCCCTACAACTATTGATAGTTTTCCGTTGTCTTGTAGGGATAGTCTACATAAGAGGGAGTCTGTAGGCTGCACGCCTTTGCCAAAAAATGGAAGGGTGTCTGGCTATTTGCCAGCACATTTTAAGCCTTGGCACCTCGTGATGTAAAGTTATGCACGGGTTTGAGACTGAGAATGTTGTTTCTTTAATAACACCCTTCCAGAAGGTTGCTCTTTCATCTCTTTGACCCATGAACCTGACTGTGATGGGCTGGCCTAAACTGAACTAAATGCAATGACTTTTTAGTGCAGCCAAATTAATGGAGGAAAAAGACCTCATGCTATTAGAGATGTCACTGCAAAGAACTGCAGCAAATAGAAAAGTGGTCCACATTCCTTTAATTGTAAAATATGCCACTTCCATGGTGTAAATAAAAATGAAATAATGCTAAAGACAATAGGCAATATGCAATTTAAAGTGTAAGTGTAATAGGCAACCTCATTGAAAATAACAGTAATAATAACAACAACAAAAAAATAGAATGCATTATGATAATGAGCGCAAAAATGATTAATTGTCATGAAAATATTCTCAAATGCATTATTATTTACCTGGCTGTCTGATCAAGATTGATTGCAAACCGTGTGGTCTAGTTTATCCTCTAGTTAAAATAATATTATCTGACCTAAAAGAACTGAGCAAAGAGCACATGTATACCCCTATTGCATTTAGATTTTTAGTATCTTTGTCATTAATCTTTTTTTCTCCACCAGATTATTAATATTTGTCAGAATTCTGTCAGTCGAGTTTTTTCTTTTAGTTTGGTGACAGAGCCCTGATACTCCCGTCGTCTTGTCTTTGTGTGAGTGTGCAGTTTCGAGTTCACTCAGGCCGTATACGCTCTTTGGTTCATGTGAGTTGTTCTGTCCGCGGAGTGTGGTATTCAGATCCGTCAATAAACTCGACCGAAGTCACAGAACCCCTGACAATATTTTCTAAAGCTACTCCAGCTTTTATACCACAGAACTTGATGGAGAGAGTTGAGACAATGAGAGTTGTCTGTTTAATTAAACTCTATTTTAGCAGCACTGCTCTCCATCGCTTGAATGGGAACTACGAGAAGATATGCTATACTGTACTCATTTGCTGAACCTGTGTGAAAATAGCTGTCAGTGTGTCCTGTTATTGTGTCGTGCCCCTTGAGATGTTTTAATAGAACCTTGTTAATGTGTGAAAAGTTGCTTTGTTTATAAATGCCCCCCAAATTCAGGCAGAGTTACTCACTGGAAAATGGCCCTGGACAGGCTGTGATGGATGCTGTGTTTGCTTCATCGCGTTTTAAATGGGAACTCTTTCTCTTCAGAGCAATCTCTCGTGCCAGTGCTTTAGTGGGAAAGGAGTGAACTCAGTAGGTTACCTGTTGGCAGAGGAAACACATTCCTTCAGTTTTGATAAGCATGCATACGCTCTGCTGTTTTTGTCTAATCAGATATTTACTCAGAAATATGATAAAGATCAATCTATCTAACTCACTGTCTAGAGAGGGACTTTCTGTGCTGTCATTTAATACACAGTATGGTTACACAACAACCAGGTTGGGGTCACTATTCAAAGTGTATGCAAATTATGCAAATATATAAAAATTACAGTCCACACGGCGGGCAACAGCATGTTTGAGGGGAAAGTTTTAACAGTTTCTCCTTGGCTGAAGGATGTTTTAGGAGAGGGTGTTAAACAGGCTGGTCAGGTGTAAGCGGTGCAGTGAGAACCTGCACTAAAACAGCTGACTTTTGGAGAAAGTTACTCCTCACTGTAAACACTGTTTGACAATGGAAGAGAATGTAAAAAAGCTATAGTAAATGCCTGTTGAATATTTTCCTTATCTTGGTCTGAGCTGTCGACACAGTTGTGAATAAAGGCTGATCCTCGAAGCACATGGTCGGCCACAGGTGTCGCACATAAACTGGCTCGATGTTGTTATTTTTAAGGTATTGAGGTTTCGGTGTCGTCGTTTGTCTACTAGAACAGCGATCCGGCTGAACTCAAAGGAGTGTATGGCATGTGTTACTAATAACAATCAGAAGAAAGATTATCAAATATAATTGAAAGTAATGGATCACGCAGCGACCCCTGGAAACATCCTTTTATTGTTAAATTATAAGGTGATTCATCCTAATGAAACAATATTTCTAATATAATAACTAATGTAATAAATGTAGATGCATTGTCTTGTTTAATAAAAGTTTAACCTTAAGCTGTAAATGTAACTAATCCTTTATTACATTTTTACCTTAAAGTTATATGATTTGTTTTGTTAAATATAATGTACATTTTCAACATAAATTATAAAGTAATTTATACAAATAATAATTTATTAATTTGACTTAATAATAGTATGATACTACTATTGTACATGAAAAGTGAAAAAGATAAATGGGCCAGCGCCAACCGCCAACCCTCTTTTGGCGTTAACTACTGTCAGGATTTACTAAAGACACTAGCTAAAGACATTAGCACTGAAAAGGCATGGACAGGGTTATTTTTGCGGCTGAACTTATTACATATTCAATTGGAGGAGTTTCCTTTTCAGATGCAAAATTTATGGGAGGAGAGTATTTAAATAAATCATGCAGTGTGGTTTAGGTTTGCACTAGTCAATTTACTACTATTTGCGCCATTATTTAAATGTGTGTTCATGCCATGTCATAATTACCGTAACAATTCTGAACTTTTAAACGCTTCACATGCGTGTATAGAACTTGTAATTACAACATGTAAACTTTCTGAGAGCTATGAATATGCGTTGCTCTTGGTAGATTGCATTGGTCATTATGAAAATGATCTGCTGTAACTGTGTTTTTTAATTTGCTCATTGTCAGTTGATCACAGAACTTTTCACTCCCTTCGGTGCTTTCATTTTCACGCTAATTTGCCCTGTTTAGTAAATCCGGCCCCAATTATATATTCACATTTAACATGTGAGACTGTAAGATTAAAGAACTTTAAAAAGTACTCATGATTTATTATATCAATTTCAGGTCATGTTCTATTAAAAACACAACTGCAGATAAAGATTGTTCCGGTGGTCCGTCAAAGTCTCAAAAAGTTGTAACTACTTCTCAAACTTAACAATATAAAAGCACATGAGGAAGCGATAACTTTGAAAAAAAGTTATATTTGAGAAGGAGAGCTGGAGAACCTATGGCATATCAGTCGTCCACATTAGATCACTGTTTGGTTCAGGAATGTTGTCACTTTTGCTTCCCTCTCTGGGAGGAACTTCCTGATAATCACTGAAAAAGAGTGTGCTATTTTCACTGGAGGAAGGGCGGAAAAGAGACTATTTGTCAGGCTTTCACTGTATCCTGATGGGGATGTAGATGGTGACCAGGGCCGAGGAGATATACACTGAGAGCCAACGCAGGAAATGCTCTAATTTTTTAGTCTAAGCAAAAACAGCTAATTTTGTTTAGTTTCTAAGCTATGTAAGATAACCTGACAGGCCTTTGTCTAGAAGACTAACAGAATGAAAGATATTGGAAGAGAAAGATCACCCATTCAGTGCACACGTGTAATTGGGTACGGCAGGCAAGATAAGTTTGTTTTAATCACAGCTCATTAGCTTTTACAACCAAGTGTCTATTTAGAGCTGTGGTAAGGTCGGTCGCTCTGTAGTGTCTTATTGCATGGAGAGGCCAGGAATGCGAACGAAAGATGCTGCCGGCCGCCATACTTGGGTCGCTATAACTCACAGAGATGATGATCTGCCACTGCCGACCGCACTAGGCATAGCTCGACTCACCCCACCCAGAGATACTCATCATCACACAGACAGCGGCTTTGGATGATTTGACAGTAACCTTTATTTAGATACACACAAATACACTTACTGGGGTGAATCTCATGAAACCTGTCATAAACATATAAGGTCATATTTCACCCCCCCCCCTGAAAAAAAGGGGGAAAAAAGAAATATTTTTTGCCTACTGAAACCTTTTTCTTTAGAAAGTATATGTTTTATATATAGGCCTATTGAAATATTGTAGTATTTATGTATAAATCACTGGTAGTATGGTAGTACTCATTACATCATGCTGATTTCTTTTGAAAGACACTAGTTCAGTAACAAGATTAAAGGGTTAGTTTACCAAAAAATGAAAATTAATCTATATTTTACTTGCCCTCAAGCAATCCTAGGCTGGCTCTTCCAAGCTGTCACATGAACGTTCAGTTTAGTTGTCTGTATTAGTTCTCGTTAGTCATTATGGTTTCTAATTAGTTAAGTCTTGTCAGCTGTTCTAGTTTAGTGTTCTCATTTACTGTGTATTTTTACTCTCTCTTCTGTTCAGTCCATTGTAGGTTATTGTTTGTGCGTTGTACACGGTCTCGCCTGTTTGCTAGTGTTTCTAAATTTATAATAAATCCTGTTACCTTTCAATCATCTTCATCAGCCTTGGATATTTGTGTGACAAGCTTTATAATGGGAGTGACTATGAACTGAGATTTTGATGCCCAAAAAAGCACACCCTTCCATCATAAAAGTAATCCATACGGCTCCAGGGGATTAATAAAGGCTTTTTTTTGTAAGAAAAATATCCAAAGTTATAACTTTATAAACTGCTTCCAGTAATGTCGGTCCGCCGTTCACGAGAGAGTCGAGTTCCGGCGTATGACGTATAGGAGTAGTTTAAGCTTAGGTGAGAGGTGATGTGAGATTTTTTTCCACGTTCGTAAAATAAAACAAACAAATGTGGAAACTAGTATATAAAGTTATAAATTTGTATATTTTTCTTACAAAAAAGCTTCGCTTCAGAAGGCTTTATTAACGCCCATTACAAAAGTATGGATTACTTTTATGATGGATGGATGCACTTTTTTGGGCTTAAAAATCTAAGTTACTATTTAGTCCCATTATAAAGCTTGGAAGAGCAAGGATATTTTTTTTATATAACTCCAATTGTGTTTGGCTGAAAGAAGAAAAGTCATAAACACACCGATAGGATAGCTTGAGATTGAATAAATTATTGGATAATTATCCCATACTTTTTGGGTGAACTATTCCTTTAATAGATTTACCATTAAGAATAATGAGAATTTCTGAAAACTTTTGGAAATGTTAATTAGATTAACAATTTTTGTGCTGCATTACTGTAATGCAAATGTAAGAAAATATATTTTTTTTGTATAATATACTTGTTTTGATTTTGGAGTGAAATTTGATCTGGCCATGTTTTCATGAGATTCACAAACCCAGGAAAATCTTATTGCTCAGAGGTTGTTCTTTCATAGATAAGGTCTCAATTTATTCTCAGTTTAATCTCATTATGTCTATGTCTATTAAAGACATTGTGATTGTTTTTTTTCCTACTCACACACACATACGCTAACTATCACTACACTGGTCAATTACAGAGACTGCCGTCTAAATATTTGGAGGAATAAAGATACACAGGCCTCCGAAAACCACCTCCATGTTTCTTCTCTTTTTAAACGAAATAGTCGAAAAACCCCACACTGGTCCCATATCAGTTTCTGGTCCGTGACTCTTGATTGAGAGTCAGCTGTTCTGACAGGGGCACATCCCATTATCTTTAACATTGGAGGGATTTAGTGTGGGATTGGTTAACATGAAATAACATGAAGAGGCTGTAGGCGTTCACATTCCATACAAAGCACAGGTAGATATCCATTCGCAAATGTGAATCATGCTTTATGTATATCCAGACAAATTTGAGAGTGCTGAACATAATAAATCAAAGACCCCCCCACTTAGGATGATCTGTGTGGGAGATTAACCCACAGAGTTCTTCAAAGCAGATTGTTGCCTTGTTCCCTCCTGGGTGATCTTGGGATCATAATGGCTATGATTTCAGTGGTGTATCATAATAAATGTTTGCTTGGGATTATGATCTTTAGTCTTTCACAGCATGATGTGGCCATTGATTTTGATATCGGGAGCCATTAGTTCTTTCCAGATTGGTATGACGTTTGGATTTGAGGTTTTTCCGGCTGGAATAAACAGATCATACCAGTTAAAAGGTTTTTGAAGCATAGTGGCTGTAGGGTTTGTTGGTGGCCTACTAACTCTAACCACTTTGACCAAGATGGTCTACCAGGTTGACTTCAGTCCCACTGGTTAGTAGTGTACATAGCTCATCAACCATCTAGACCAGCTAATGGTGGTTATGTTATAACTTCATGACATTAAGTCCCATGACATGCATGAACCGATGAGGTTTGATGTTACTGCCGTGCCACCTTATTTGATTTCGACTCTATGGGTGTTTTTAAAACGAAAAGGCTGCATTCTAGAAAGGATGCATAAGGATGTGGACTGAGCTCTGAAGTTTGACTAACTAGCAGTTAACCAAGGGGCAATCAGTCTTACTTTTTTTTTCAATTTATATTAGAACGATCTACCTTTTTATGTAACTGACCTTAACAATTTAGGACCAGTCTTGAAGACTTTTAAGATTAGTCTTATCAGTTTTAGCCTTCCATTTGATCAATGGTTTCATTTGATTTTGAAAGTGAATAAACACTTACACATCAGTCTGATTGCTTCTGAAAAGGTGTATGGATTACTTTTATGTCCATTTTGGAGCTTGAAACTTCTGGTCCCAACTGACTTTCATCGAAAGAGTTGAAACATTCTTCAAATATCTTAATTTGTGTTCTGCTGAAACAAGAAAATCGTACGATTATCATACGGCATGAGGGTGAGTAAATGATGACAGAATTTTAATTTTCAAGAGAATTTTGTTTTGTTGAATGGCCAGTCAGAACAGACAGTAACCATGTTACCATCAGAAGTGTCCAGCAGGGAACAGAAGACTACCTCTCAGTCATGTATGCCAGCTGATTGTATACCACCCATGTAGCTGCCCAGGGCAGGAGGGTGCGGCGGGAATGGCAGCTTGATCATTAGGGTTTGACTGTGCCTGACCCATGGGGACAAAGGCATGCACATAGATTTATCATCAGACATTTTCTGATAACAGCACTATACTGCCCAACTGCAGCCACCACTGACCACAGACCTTGAAAATAGAGAATTAGAACGTTGTGCCTTTTAAGTTTTCCAGTAAGGCCAGAAAGCTCTTGGAACCCATTATTAACTCCAAGTCCAAGTTTCTTGGGACAGCAGAGATTCAAGAGTGGGCAAAGTAGAATATGAACTTACTGAACTGCTTAATCACAGTGTGGTCAATGGCCTGCTATCCCCACCCCACTGTGGACCTGCGACCCCTTTGATGGATGCCGGACAGGGTCCCTAATTACACCTAATGTGGTGTAATAGTCCCAAGAGTAGGACTGTCTTGTTTCAGTCGGGCTGCCGAAAGAGTCAGGTGGGGAAAGTGGGTGATGCACAGTGTGTGTGGTGGGTCCCACGTACATGACCATCAAGGCAGCAATTAAGATGCTGATACGCAAGTTAACGAGTCTAGCTCCCACCGGCAGAATCAAAACAGAGGGAGTGGTAGGGAAATAGCAGGCATCCTCATCTGGGTTCACTTTGTTTTCTTCAATCGTACAATACAATACAGATTACAATACGTTACCAAACTCGGCAGCAAGACTTCCCACTTCTAATAATAATAATAATAATTTTGCTCAAGTTGTGTATTTTTTCTGTTGTTGTTTGTCTGTCACCTGGTGAATAGTTACGCACTATATATAAATGTATTGTCTGTATTGTAAAGTTTTGCGTATATATATATATATATATATATATATATATATATATATATATATATATATATATATATCTTGCTTTATTAAAAATAAAGTTGTCCTCCGAAGAGGGGGGGTGGTGGCGGGCAAAAAAAAAAAGACTTCCCACTTCTACCAAACACATCTTCACTGGTTGCCTGTTTTTTTTTTTTTTTTTTTTTTTTTTCTGTATCGCTGTATACTGTATATCTGTGATTGAATGTTATGTATGGACATGATATCATTTCACTTTTGCACAAGCAGATTTTAGAAATTGGTGATTTGGTATTTTGCACAGCTGTCTGAGTAGCCTTAATGTTCTATGTATTTTTTGTCTTTCAACTGTTTTAACCTGTGTTTTGTCTCTGTTGTAATCTTCGTGTAGCAATCTCTCTATATCCAAAACTAATTTCTACTTGGGGAGACAAATAAAGATACTTTGACTTTGACTTTTTTCATCCCACATTCAATTCAAAATACGTTAACGGTCTGTCTCCTACATACACTATCTATTGGCCTGAGTTACTTCACCCAAATTCCTGCTCAGGCCCTCAAATTCCAGTTTATTTGGCTGATTACACCTTTAGAACCATCCAGAACACTGTAGCATCAGGGAGGAGAGGTTTGCACGAACAAGCACCCTCACATTTTTTATGATTGAGTAGGCACTCTTTTCCCCCCAAAATTTAAAAATCGAGTTCTATCTGCACATATAACAGCAGCAATTCCACTGTTGCCCAATAATTTTGTTGACACTTTATGACGTTTTTACCAAAGCTCTCTGAATTTCTTTCGATCACTCATCCTAACTCTTTCTCTTTTTCCTTTTACTTACTGTCTCTCATCCACTCCTGCCACCCATGCTGACAGCTGCCCACTTGGCAAGTGCCTTGGCATGTGATAATTAGTGTAAAGGTGGTAGAGGGCAGTGAGAGGGGGGTAAAGTTTTGTACTAGAGAAGGAATAGAGGGTATGCTGTGTCCAGCTGGCTGTTCCTAGCATTACAGGCTTGGCTTTGTGAGGTCTGACAGCTGCATTGAAACTGTGTGTGTGCGTGCGCGCGTGTGTGTGTGTGTGTGTGTGTGTGTGTGTGTGTGTGTGTGTGTGTGTGTGTGTGTGTGTGTGTGTGTGTGTGTGTGTGTGTGTGTGTGTGTGTGTGTGTGTGTGTGTGTGTGTGTGTGTGTGTGTGTGTGTGTGTGTGTGTGGAATAAATTTGTTGTATTAGTCAGTTTTGTTACAATACAATTTGTATTTGTCCAATGTAAACTGCAACTATGTCCTAAACACCACTGTTCAACTGACCTTACTACATGTAAACTTCACATACTGATTAACCTCTTCATACTACTGCCAGTGAGATTATTAAATCCAAAATAATCAAAGTAAACAACTCTAAACACCCCACCCATCATCTAAATATGGGCATAATGAAAGACATCAAAGAAAAAACATGTGACAGATTCTTTGATGTGTAAATCATTCATTTTTAGGACCTCAATCTATCTTAATAGAGAAATGTAGTTATGATGGGGAAAGGAAATGTGTCATAAAGTTGAAGCAATAAAGTCCTAAATGAAGATAATAAGCGCAGTGGCATTTCCAAGTACTCCTGTGAAAGAATGAGCTGAATGGACTTTCTCCAGAGCTTTCTCACTGGCTCGCTGTCTAAGTGGAAGTATCTGGATTGGTTGGATGTGGCAGCTTGTTGTTATCTTTGTCAGTGAATGGGGTAATAGAAAGACAAACAGGAACGATGACCAATTCATTGAACACCTTGTTTGTTGAGTGTGCTTGTTTACATATCATTTATACAAGAAAATGGTAAAAATTATGCCAAATTTATCAATAACTGTTTGAGGTTGTTAGCATTTCTGGTCTATTATAGGCCTTTCTATGTACAAAAGACATATTTATTGTTTCATTCAGGCTGCATTTTAAAGTAAATATCTTTATATCTGAGCCCTGTGATGGACTGGCCATCCGTCCAGAGTGTTTCCCACCTTACAGCCCAAGATTCTGGGATAGTCTCCATCCTTGCGACCCGACAGCCGTTTGGAAAATGAATGGAGGTATATTCATATGTGTCTATATATCTTTCAAATTTCCTGCTGGGATATGTGTTCAAGAAAAACGTGATTGCTTGCAGACTCTCATATAGTTTTGTTAGCTCTCATTGTTCAACACTCCAAAGCCGAGAGCTGAAAGTGAGGGTAGTTTGCTAACCTGGACCTGTTTTTCCTTTCCCTTTTAAAATATGACCTCTTGCCCTACACACTCTCCCAATCCAGAACAGGGGGCTGATTTGGGAGGCCTGACTGTCAATCTATTTAGCTTTTTTTCCTCAGTGGACTTCAATCAAACCTCCTTTGAACCCCCTCCTCAATGGCCACAGTGCCAGCTGATTACCTTCCTTTAGCTATGTAAATCACTCCCACAAGCTCAACGCCACCACAATGGCTCTTTTTAGTGTGGTAGCTCCCTGGCCTGCAAAAGGGATTATGACTGTTTAAAAAAGCCAGTCATTTCAAATCAGCCCCATTATATTGCGCTTTACGTAGCATCGCTGTTTGTTTGTTCCTGTCTGGAGGCCATTTTAGGCCTCTTTGTAAGACCCAGTGAAAACATCTGTTTGTCTTCCATAAACACTTTTTATAGGATCGTAACATCATGATAAAAATGATGGTCAGTCCATTGCATCATCCCTCTGTCTCGGTTCAGCAGAAGGTACATATACTTGTGTACAATCTACAATCTATAGAAATAGCATTGGCTATAGCATTGCATTGTAATAGCATAGCATTGCATTGGCTCCCTATTAAACATTGTATACATTTATAATATTTCTGATTATTTACACAGTACTAAATGGTTTAGCTCCCCAGTACTTGAGCGAGCTCTTAACGCATTATTGTCCTTCACGTCTATTGCGATCTCAAAACTCTGGCCAATTGATAATACCTAGAATATCAAAATCGACTGCTGGCGGTAGATCCTTTTCCTATTTAGCACCTAAACTCTGGAACAATCTTCCTAACATTGTCCGGGAAGCAGACACACTGTCAGTTTAAATCTAGACTAAAAACACATCTCTTTAACCTGGCATACACATAGAAAATTATACATTCCTATTATTCAAATCAGTTAAATGATTATTAGGCTGCATAAATCAAGTCAGCCGGAACCGGGAACACTTCCTATTACACCTATTACACCCGTTACATCATAAGAAGAATGGCATCTACGCTAATGTTAGTCTTTCTGCTTTTTCCGAGGTTTACTGTAATCAGCTGGATCTAGGCCATATCCAGACCAGATGATGGACTAGACACGACCACAACGCATGATGTAGTTAGCTGGATCCGGGCCGTATCCAGACCAGATGGAGGACCTGCAGCTAGACACGACCACAACGCATCCTTGAAGTGTCAGCAGAGATGGTGACAAATAGACTCTCATCGAAGGCCTCATCGACACGACGGCCATCTGCACTGATCCTCAACAAACCCGTCTCCATCCTGGTGTGATGACTCTGATCTTAAACCAGATGGAACGGGATAATATTCTGATTGTTCCAAACCAATCTGATTTCTGACCTATAATGCTGCATGAATCATAATCATACACTGTTCGTTCATTGGCCAGAGGAGAGCTGTCCCCCCGACTGAGCCTGGTTTCTCCCAATGTTTTTTTTTCTCCATTCTACCACCTGATGGAGTTTTGGTCACCTTTTCCACCTTTGTTGCCATTGGCTGGGCTTGCTTAGTTGGGGACATTAAATTTAACATTTAATTTAATATTCAACAATAATATTGATCTGCCTGCATTGACACTATTATACAACTGAACTGAACTGAGCTGGACGATGACATCACGGTTTACTCCAGAGCGGCTATATAAATAAATTAACTAAATTAATAACTTTTTTTAAAACAAAATTGAAACATCTCTGAACTTACTTAAGCTGGACTGTGATGCTGTTTTCTTCTGGAAACAAACTTTTTTGCATTATTTTCCTGTTATCTCTGTAAAGCTGCTTTGAAACAATCTGTATTGTAAAAAGCGCTATATAAATAAATGTGTCTTGACTTGATAGCTAATGTACAATACTTGGAGCGTTGCTGCAAGACAACAACATTGTCACTGGTGTTGATTTTACTACCATCATTTTTAGAAGTGGTGTTGTAGATAGTGGGCTAAGGGCTAATGCTTTTTTTAAGTGCACATTTTTTTAATGCTAATTTAAGTCCTAATGCTATATGAAAACTGCAACACACATTTAAAATTAACTTAACAAGCAAAAAAGTGATTGGGTGTGATGTGAATAAATGTGATTGGAATAACATTACACATACATTGTCAATAGGGATCATAGGTCACGCATGGCTGTTGGGAACGCCCCTTGTCAGAGTTATGTGGCCATGTTTGAACAGTGTTAACTTGTGTTGGGAAACATGAGTCAGCAATATTTAAGTCACTTTAGACTTCATCTTACAGGGGCAACAAGAAAAATCACATTCGTGTTTTTTACAAAATTACAAAAAAATACGAAATATTATGTGCCACTGTTGGGCCAAACATTTTGCTTTAACCATCCATTGTCAATATGCTAGATGCTATTAAGCGGCTAGCTGACATCAGCTTGTTTTCAGGCAACTGCATTCATATCCCCTTCTTACATGTTTAAGGAAAATCTTTATTGTCTCAAAAATATGATCCTCGCACAAAAGAGGTCAGTATATGGTTGTGAAGAGGCTTAATTCGTATTGTTTTTGACTTTAGTACAGAGAAAGTACAAACTCAGTGTTTCTACATGATAGAGTGAAGTATTTTTCTCAAAAAATAGTTTAACTTGCTCAACAAAAGGAACTGTCCAGCTTCCAATGCCCTTCCACATTCAGAAACATGCGCACACACATTTCTATACACAAAGCCATCAGCCGCCCAGAAAGAAGTGGGATCCTTAACCAGCAAACGAGCTTGATCCTCGACTATGCAATGGGCAATTCAAAGCAACACAGGAACAACACTGCCAGCCAACACTGGTTTCTAAATAATCAGGAGAACGGGCCCCACACTTTGGCGCGCTCCGGGACAAAGGGGGAAGGGGTGCAAGGCCCATGTGAGACAGCAAGGCAGCAGCGGCAGCGTGGCTCAGCATTAACGAGTGTTCTCTGATTGAAAGCTCCAATTGTGGCCCACGCCTCGGCATGCTCCTCTGGCCGTACATTCATCGCCACTTCCTGGGGCCTTTGTGTGTTACTGAGTTAGAGAGAGAAAGGGGAGGGGGAAAGGGCCACCCGACCCGGAACATTGGCACGACACGGTGGGCCCCCACAGGAGCGGCTCTACCATCTGCCGCAGTAATTCAGCCGCCCGCATGCCAGAGCAGCCACGCGGCCCACTTACGCAACACTACTCACCATGGGCCTCTCCACACAAAGCCCAGAAACAAACACCGCAAGCCAGCCTGGAATTTTTCTCCTCACTGGGGCCCTTTTTCTTTTCTGTAGCCCCTTTTGAACATTTGTGTTTGCCCCCTGCACTCATCAGCTCAACCCATGATGCCACTGTGGCATCAGAGCTGAGTCCTTTTGGCAGCACAGAGCCTCACCTCTCTTCCCGCAATGCAGAAGGCCACTTATTCAAGCATGACTTGAAGCGTAACAAGTTGGCAACTCACAAAGAGTCTGGTGGACAAGTCAGAGATGTTGCTCATTTTTTCCTCATTCAACTTTCCTGGACCTTCCTTACTTGAATTTAACTATATTCATAATCATTCCCCACATATGTCTTATAAAGTGCCAGCACTAGAGGAAACTCTAAAGTCATTGTTTAAGTTTAAGAGGACTGTTCAGAGCAGTGTTGTAGTACTCGAGACTCAGACTCGGTCTCGGACTAAGTCTCAAGAACATATTTTAATGGTCTTGGTCTTGTCATGGACTCGTGAGCATTTTGACTTGGTATTGACTCGTACTCGGACATATTAGGACTCTGTCTTATTCCCGAGTCCACTCGAGTCCAATTCAAAATATTTTTCATGATTATTACTGTATGTTAATATTTCTTTAAATTGATGTTTGATTGATACGTCCAATGATTGGTGATTTTCTTGTGCGCAACTGCGCATGACTTGAGACTAACGTTAGAGCAAAGGCAGCAGGACTCAGGTCAGGTCAGGATGTCATGAGCCTCTAGCTCAACTTTGTGTTGAAAATGTCTGCTAAATCATCCATTATTCCGTTTGCATATAAGAGCCACAAAGTAGAATTCATATGCTGTAAGACTTTAAAAAGCAAACACTCTGCGCCATGTAAATTCTGCGGTACTTCAATTACCGAAGCAAAGGGAACAACTTCCAATTTTCATTGTCATATGGAGCGAAAGCACAAAGAAAGGTAAGATTAAGAACTCATAATTTATGTAATTTTTAATTTATTTTTTTCTGTAGCATTCTCACAGCTAATGCGTAGTTAGTTCGGTGTAGAAGTCTGCAAGGGACTACATTTAGGGAGCCATGTGCTCTCCTACATCCGTGACCCGCCTGCTCTCGCTTCTGTTTTACGCTGTGTCCAATTGCATCTGCCTGTAGTGATCCTGCTTTCCAGAAAGTCACATGCTACATTTGTCTCAACTGTGTTATTTCAATATTTACTGTTTACAACGTAGGACAAAAGTGTCACAGAGAAAATCAAATCTCGTTTAATTGAATAATAAAATGAATACTATACGATGTGGTACAGTGATGGTATGTGTACTAGAAATGATATGTGGATGTATATAGTGGTACAATGATGTTATGTGGACAGGAGCACTTAATACTGACAAGTGACCAGTCATAATTGTAATAAAATTACCTTAACACCACCTACAATGTGTCCTTTTTACCTTTCTCGACTTGGACTCAACTCTATCTGGTCTCGGTCTCGACTCGGACTCAACCCTCTCTGGTCTCGGTCTCGACTCGGACTCAACCCTCTCTGGTCTCGGTCTTGACTCAGACTCAACATACTCTGAACTCAGTCTTGACTCGGACTCGAGTGAGCTGGTCTCGACTACAACACTGGTTCAGAGCCTCCGTTTGAAGTGGAGCGTTGTAGAGACTTGTGAAGCCACTAGTACACTGGCCAGTGGCCACAGTTAGCGCTCTTTGTTGCCATTGTTCAACATCACCTTTCTGAGCATTGATAAAATGTTGTTTCAAGCTCCAATTTAAATGGTTCAGTTCTAATCATAATGCTCAGAATGTCTGTCTCTGAAGTGCTGTTAAAAGTTTGAGTGCTCTGTCACTGATGTCACTCTAAGAAAAAAATGGACACTTTAGAGGTACAACAGCTTTTCACTGAAGCAGTATCCTCAAAATGTACTAATATGTACCCTTTCGATGTAGATAAAGTACAAAATTGTACCTTTGTAGGGCACTGGCCTAGTGGGAGCTGTTGTACTCCTAAAGGCAAAATTTTAACACTAACACAATATTCACACCATAACAGCTATGGCTATAAGCTACGTTTTCCACTTATAAAATGAAGATCACTCAAAGATGCTGTTGGATAAGTAGGTTTAATAGATTATCTTGCACTTAATTATTTTATTAATAATGTTGTCAATGTGACAATACATTTCTGTGTGATAAACTTCACCATCCTTCATATTTACTTCAGTAATTGTTCAGCTGCTCCTAGCTGTTGTATGACCAGGACACTTCGAGAATCACTTTTATAAACATGGTTCTCACTCTTAAACACTGTTTAAATGGCCAAAAAGGAGCCTGATTTACCTGATTTAATCATAATGTGTTGCCAATTGAAGAGAGCTTCAAAAATATTTGTGTGGTCTTGTAGCATGACACCAATGGTTTTAATCTCTCCAGTGGCTTCGGGTCATATTGCTGCTGTGCAGACATCTTGTGGGGGTCAGATGAGGCAGTTATACTCTTGATCTTGATTCCTCTTGCTAGTGTAAGGAGAAGCTCAGTTTTGGTACCTGGTCATATGAATTTGGAGGCATAAAGAGAACCACATGGCCCACACAGCTTTTTACCACTCCGCCAGTTTAGGGTCACACGTCAGAAAAAATACACATTATCCATCCTACAAGGTTTGGTTAGTGTGCATTGGTGGTCCTGCAGCCACGTTTGGCACTGTAGTTCAAATGTCATATATCTCTTTCTATAGCAGAGGTCAGCTGATATCATGAGCATACTAAATCATCATGTGGAAGAGAAGGCTAATGCTGAAGAGCTCCCAGCAGGGTTCTCCCAGCACCCTATGGGCATCCGTCTGCATCTGGATGACATTACTGCCTCCCTGGTGCTGATTAGACAGATGAGGAGGAGGTTGGGATAACCTAAACATGCCTCCATTGTAAACCACTCATTCATATTAATTAATCTCCCATTTGTCACTGGGCTTATCGGTGGACCGAAAGAACAAATGGTTTGGTGGTGATTTTTGCAGAATAGGTTCAAAATAGCGGCCGCTTAAATTATTACACACCTACACTTAAGTTAAAATAGGTTACTGATTCACTAGTTTGTATTGCTGCCATTTACTTATCACAGTGGTCAAAACTATACTGAAAAGTGAAAGTGAGTCAGGTGATTTCTTGGAAATGGTCCTTTTACTTTATACCAGGAGGGTGGGTGTCTGAGTGACTGGAATTTTTTTGTTAGATTTTTTTTTTTACTGTTACTCTTCAACCAAGTGCGCAGACGAGGCAGTCCTCCTCAGGACTTGTCACTGCCTCTCTTAACCTCAGCATTTCATAGTTTGCATAATTTGCTGTTAAAAGCAACATTGCCAGGAGGAGTGAGGAAAGAAGATGCATTGTTGGAAACCTATGGATGCATGAGTAAATGCATACTTTGCATATCTTCTTTGATTGATTCATGGCTTTTTGTATGGTTAAATCTTGTGAAATTCAACTGTCAAACCATCTTCAGAAATATATAGAGTTTAAATAAGAGACATCCTGCACATTGTACAGAACCTATACACAAGCAGAAATTATACAATTTCCCCAGCCCAACAAGCCCAGTTTTAAAAGTGGATGACAGTGGTGGTTTTTTCATGACCAAGCTAAGAAAGATCCTGCCATAGAATGTTATCTCTACCCTAATACAAAGTTTCCGACTGTATCAGGACTTCTTAAGGAGCCGACACCTTGACCTTGTTGCCTCATTCCTCAAAGTAGTAACTATTGCACCTGCTTTTAGGAGAATTGCATAGAATTTAGTAGGTCAACGGTTCGATACAAAGGCACACTCGTTACATTTCTTGCTTGACCTTTGTCAGTTCCTTGGCAGCATTGTTCAGCGATGCATGGATAGAGAGGCGCACCCTACTCTCCCGTACTGCGGTTCTCTGATCCCTCCCAGCTAACTGGGAGCCTGTTCACATGAGACCGTTCATTCCTAAGTACACCTACGCAAGTCTCATCAACTCCCCTTTCATTTTCTTATTCCACTTTGTGAATGTCTTCATGTTTACATGTGGGTGTGTAAAGCTTAAATTACATTAAACATTTGAATACTCGACTTAATAAGTATCTACACTCTCACCTCAGTGGCAAATGCTGTGAAAATTCAACAGAATATCATATGAAATTACATAGCATATACACTTACCTAGCTACAAGCCTTTTATTATAGCATATTTGAAAAATTGGGTCGAATTCATGCAGATGTGTAGACATTTGAAAACTTGACACAATTGCATGGTTGATTTTCCATGCTTATTAACAGCCTACGTAGAGCTGAGCCTTTTCACCTTGGGAGGAAGCCACTATCAAAAAACTGTAAAAATGGTTGTAAAAAAAATTGTAGTATGAGAAACAATAGTTTCACAAGGTTGCTAGAAAAGTAAAAAAAAAATGCTTTAAAAAAACTTCCTGTTAATTTTTAAATTAAATATTACTGAAATTGAGTGAAGTTATACAATGAAAAATTCTAAACGGTTTAACATTGCATTGTATGTATTTTTACTGTAAAATTCATGGTTTTTGTAAGTGAAAATTATGATTTACCATATAGTCCCAAGTTAAACATTATATTATAACAATTAGGCCTATATTTTTCTGTTAAAATCCTATTTCTGTGTTTAGTTATGAAAGTGAAGATATTATGTGTGGTATTATTTCAAGGTGCGTTTACATGACAACGATGAACTAAAAACGACTCAGGTTATGACTGTAACCCTAGTTCCCTGAGAAGAGAACGAGACGATGCGTGGATGAGGCTTTGGGAACGCCTTTGCGTGACTGAGTCTGAAGCACTACTGTCAACTAGTCCAATGGAAAGAATGAAGCGTCACGGGCGGGTGATGTCATGACCAGGAAGATATAAAAGCACATCCGGTGCAATGCACGCGTTAGCTTATAGAGCCGAAGCAAAGTCGATCGCAGGGATGCAGGAAGTATGGGAGGGAGACGAATCGTCTCGTTCCCTTCTCAGGGAACTAGGGTCACAGTCATAACCTGAGAAGTTCCCTTTCGAGGGAATTCGTGATGCGTCGATGACGCTTTGGGAACGATAATACCCAATCCGCCATAATTACAAAATGCCAGATGATAAAACTGTCGGAACATTAAGTAAAAAGCACCTGGGATCCTGGGGCAGCTTCCAGGTCCAGGCTATAAAACCTCACAAATGTTAGCGGCAAGGACCAACCCGCCGCATCACAAACCTCCTGAAGGGAAACTCCCAATAAGAGGGCTTTAGAGGCCGGCATACTTCGGGTAGAGTGAGGTCTGACCACCAAAGGGCATGGCTGGCCAGAGGACTCATATGCAAGAGAAATAGCCTCGACTTTCCACTTACTGATTGTCTGTTTAGAAGCAGGAAGACCTTTCTTAGGTGAACCAAAACAGACAAACAACTGATCAGATCTCCTCCACGGGGCAGCCCTGTGGACATAAGTGTCCAGTGCTCGCACTGGACACAAGAGATTCAGTTTTTCCTGGTCCGAAGATATAAACGGAGGAGGACAGAATGCCTGCAGTACAATAGGCCTTGGAATATTGGTTGGCACCTTAGGGATGTAACCCTGCTTAGGGTATAAGAACGCCTTAACCGTATCCGGTACAAATTCCAAACAGGTGGGAGACACAGAAAGAGCCTGAAGGTCTCCGACTCTTTTTAGGGACGAAATGGCTAACAGAAAGATAGTCTTGAACGTCAGAAATGTTTCTGAAACTAACTCTAGGGGCTCGAAGGGAGCCCCAGACAAGCCTTCCAAAACTATCGCCAGATCCCATGCCGGCACCCTAGTTCGAACTGCAGGCCTCAGCTTCAAGGTGCCACGAAGGAAACGAATAATCAGGGGGTCTCGACCCAAAGATGTAATACCCACAGGTGCCTGGAAAGCCCCAATGGCCGCCACGTAAACCTTTAAGGTGGAAGGACATAAACCTGACGTGAAATGAGACTGGAGAAACTCAAGTACTGTGTTGACTGAACAGTTAACTGGATCTCGCTGCTGTTGGTGACACTAAGACGTGAAAACTTTCCACTTAAGTATATATAATTTCCTCATGGCTGGAGCTCTGGAGCTAAGAATGGTCTCAACGACCTCAGTCGAGAGACCACTCTCTAAAAATTGGGCCCCCTCAGAGGCCAAACCCATAGGTTCCAAATCTCCGGTCGGGGATGAAATATTGTGCCCCCTGCCTGAGACAGAAGGTCTCTCCTGACAGGTATCTCGAAAGGAGGGCCGTCAAGGAGATGAACTAGGTCCGCAAATCAAATTCGACTCGGCCAGCGTGGAGCTACTAATAATAGACTTACTCCGTCCTGGCGGACTATCTCCAGAACTCCTGGGAGCAGAGCAACAGGGGGAAATGCGTACAACCCATACCATAGCGTCCAACCCCAAGGGGGCTGGTTGCGTGAGGGAGAACCAAAGTGGACAGTGCGTCGTATGCTGAGACGCAAACAGATCCACTTCTGCTTGGCCGTAAAATTCCCAAATGAGCTCCACCGCCTCGGGGTGGAGTCTCCATTCCCCTGGCCTCAGCCCCTGCCTCGACAGGGTGTCCGCTCCTATATTCTGGTACCCTGGGATATACACTGCCCTCAGGGAGAGTATCTTCCCGAGGGACCACAAGAGGATCTGGTGCGCCAGCTTGCAGAGTGGACGCGAACGCAGACACCCCTGTCGATTTAAATAAGAGACCACCGATGTGTTGTCTGTACGAACGAGCACATGATGGCCCCTCAGTTTGGGAGGAAATGTCTCAACGCATTGAAGACGGCTATCATCTCCAGGCACTTTATGTGCCAAGAGAGATGATGGTTCCTCCAAAGACCCTGAACTGAACAGCCTTCCATTACCGCTCCCCAGCCGGTGAGAGAAGCGTCTGTCGAGATAGCAACTCGATGGCAAAGAGCTCCCAACACCGGACCCTGGGACAGGAACCAATGTTTCCTCCATATAATCAAGGCGCGGATGCACCGCTGCGTGATCTTGATCATACGAAGTGGGTTTCCACTTGGGGAGAACCCTCTGGTCCTGAGCCACCACTGCAAAGGTCTCATGTACAGCAGGCCAAAGGGGATAACATTGGACGCAGCTGCCATGAGGCCTAACAGTCTCTCGAACTGTTTCGCAGTGCGTGACTGGCCTAGCTTCAACTCTTTTGTGGCTGTAATGATAGCAGCTACACGACGGGCGATGATGTGGCCCGCATCGTGACTGAATCCCATACCACACCAAGGAAAGTGGTTCTCTGTAGTGGAGAAAGCACACTCTTCTTGGCATTGAGTCTCAACCCCAATTTCTTCATATGCGCGAGAACGACATCTCGATGCCGAACCGCTGACTGCTCTGATTCCGCCAGAATCAGCCAGTTGTCGATATAGTTCAGAATGCGTATGCCCTGCAGCCTGAGCGGGGCCAGTAACACCCCCCGTTGTAACGAGGCGGAGGAGAACCAAATTGGATTATGTAACCTTTCTCTATTATCTGCAGGACCCAAGGAGATATATTCGCCAGATTCTTCCACTCTGTTAGAAAATCTACTAAGGGTACCAGTCTCTCGAGACTGGCCTCTGGTGTTAAAGGAACAGCCACTTCGGCTACCTGAAGCATATTGGCAGGAAACAACCGAACTGACTGTTTTTGAACCCCCTCAGAGGGCTCACGTCCGACGCAATGTCGAGTTAAGACTGCCCCGAACTTTCCCTGGATACCACTGCGCCCCGAAGCACCAAGGGTGGCGGGGTTGGCAGACCGGTCCCATGAGGACCCTGAAGTGGAGCGGGCACCGTATTCTGAGGTGTACACCGCTCCAGCCCGGTTTGGGCTGTCCTCGATGGTCTGACGTACATAGCGTCAGGACCTTTTCTGAGCCGAAGCCTTCCTAGCAATAAGTACGGTCCTCAGATCCGGCTTAGACTTAGCCGACTTCGGCTGAGAGTGTTGGCTCGGCCCCCAAGATATATTCGGGGGAGCACGAGACGCAACACTTATTTTCTCAGTTGCACATGGTGCGAGGAGCTTGGCTGGGGATGCTCACGCCCAGCATCCCCAGGGGGATGGACTCGGCGAGGAAGGAATTTTTTAAAAGCCTCAGATTGTTTTTTATTTTCTTGAAATCTTTAAACAAACGAATTCACCGAGTCACCGAAAAGACCAGAGGGAGACATAGGGGCATCTAAAAGAAAAGCCCGATCTTTATCTTTAATATCTGCAAGATTTAACCAAAGATGTCTCTCAGTAGCTACGAGGGCTGCCATAGACCGCCCAATAGCATGGGCGGTCTCCTTCGTAGCTCTGAGAGAAAGATCTGTAGCCCGACGAAGTTCTTGAATTTCGTCGGGACGAACTCCCTCACTCCTATCGATATCCCCCAGCAGATCTGCTTGATAGGCTTGGAGTACTGCCATCGTGTGCAGACAGGCTCCAGCTTGACCTGCTGCCGTATAAGCCTTACCCACTAAATTAGATGTAGTTTTTAGCGGTTTATTCGGCAACACGGGATCCTTCAGGGACGATGCTGACCCAGGAGACAGATAGCTCGCGAGCGTCTGTTCCGCTGGGGGCATCAACCGATAACCAAAATCTTTCAGCCCCCTTATATTTGAATATGTGTGAACATGGGGACTAAAAAGATGTGACGATTATGGTTTATTCCATGATCTACATAGCTCACTATAGGAAGGGCCCGTGATTGAAATGAAACATTAGATGTGAGAAAACGCTCATCTAATTTGCTTTTAGGACGAGAATCTCTTTTTTCTGCTGGCCAGTCAATACTTAATTTATCTACAGCATGAGTTATCACCTCAATAAGCTCCTCATATGCTGGGGAGAGTTCAGACTCAGTCATGCAAAGACGTTCCCAAAGCGTCATCGACGCATCGCGAGTTCCCTCGAAAGGGAACAGAAATGTTTTGTTTGCGTTTTTCACATACAGACGACAACATTGTCAAAATGATCCCGCTCACACGGATCCGTGAAACCGACTAAAAACACTGTATTATGCTGCGAGACGAGTAGGTGGCGATAAAAAAACTACGTGCCAGACTGAACAAATTCTCGTTTTTGTAGTTTACACAGGGACGATAATAGTATTGTTTTTAAAACCATGCACGTTGAATCCCGTTTTCAAAAGTTTGCGTTTGAAAACACTGTTGCCGTGTAAATAAACGGCAAAATGCATAAAAAGTTTACAGTTGAAAACAGTGTCATGCAAACGGCCCTTGAGTTGATATTTTATTGCAGTATTTTAACCTTGTTGTTTACCTTGATGGTGTTTTTTCTTTATGTGCACCATTTCTTTCAGTGTTCTCCAATTCATCATTTGGTGGCTTTCATTTTCAGCTTTCTATTTTACCACCTGTATTATTGTGATTTAACAGTTTTCCTTTTATGGTTAATATCATGGCATGTCTAAATACGATGAATAGACCTTATTCAGAGCAGCGCCATGACAGGTATGAAAGTGAGGCTGGGAGGGATAGACTTGTCGTGTTTCCAATGGCATCCGCTGTAAAAAGCTGTATAAAGCTCCTAGATTACTTACAATTTTCCACAGCTTATATTGTCAGGAGTTTTTTTTTTCAACTGAAATTTCTTGGAAAGATATTTTTCCAGTGTTTCATAAGCAGAACAATCCAAAACCACATTAAAGAACAGTACAGCCCATTGAAGAGATGCATGTCTGTCCCTCACAGCCTCGCTTTCATTCCCATTAAAAATCAAAGATGGCACTGCTGTGAATAAGGTCTATATGGTAATCATTCATTATGATGGTATATATTAGTATATATCATGTGCTTTTTTGCCAAGAACCTTTCTGTACACAGTACTTTTTTTTGCAAGGGATGACTAATGTTGCTGTAAAAAAAAAAAAAAGACGCCTCCCAAGCAGCAAATTTCCTTCTTTCCTAGAAGTTTCACACTCTCTTCAATAGGTGTGACTGTTTGTATAGTCTCTAGACATGTCTCTGACTGACAATTGGCAATCCTTTTTCCCATTGTTATGATCTACAGTCGGATGTGAGGACCAGACCAACAGGCCGGCTACAGAGTTTCTATGTGGGCCGCACAAAGGTGAAGAATTTAGCAGAACTGCTGGTCCTGCCACATTGTTATGAGGATGAGACGTGTTTCGCGCCTGGTATGGGTCCTCACAGTTGCAACGGTGCGAGACCACAGCCCCCATCCGTCCATCCCACCTAGACTGCCGACAGGGAGGGAAATGGTGAGTGGTGTCTCTGTCAGTCAGTCACACACTGAGGACTGTAACCAGAGACTGATGATAAGACACGGGCTATGGTGGCGCTCATAAGCTCCAGGATGCCAGCGATGTATAATCCAGGCTTCCTGCACATTCCCAGCCTAATATCTGTGCCTTTCCACGTGAAGCTGACATGCCCCCCTTAACAAAAAAAAAAGTGTGGTTGTACCGTTCTGACTTTTGAAAGTAGAATGCCACTGTTTGATTACCCTGTAATTTAAAGTCCCCCTGTAGTCAGTAATTGTATCCCTTAAAGCTCATCTTTGATCACCAAAATTACATATTTGAACGATTTTTCCTTGAATTATTTTTTGTCATGCCTTAAAAAAGCTTGAGTGTAACTCTACACTCTTGCCTCATTTATTATATGTGGTTCTATGAATATGCAAATGAGCCCCACCTCCACTCACTCACTCAGCTCAGAGATCCACAAGTTGACGATCACACGTTGATCTGATTGGTTACAAGGTAGTTTGTGACGTCAGAAACACCAGTGATTTCAAACCACGTTTTTGAGACTGTATTTGGTTCACTGCGGTTTTAATGAAAAAATACTCACCAATGGTGTTGAATTATGAATTTGCACATGGTTTGTCTTAAAGCATATTAAAAACACCCCATAGACACCCCTGCATGTTAGTGTCCCAAAACATGGTTTCACCATGATTCGACGTGAGTTTATTTGAAGTCTTATTTTCCTTCTGTATTTTTTTTTTATTTATAAACATGGAGTTGAAGTTTTTCTATATCTCTCCATCAGCTTTGTTATTGTACATGGTTATTGTACAGTCTGGGGCCATGCAGAAAGAAATTCATCCATCTGACTACACTTCATTTCCATGGTCCACTTTAGACAAGTAACTTTGCAACTACATGTCAGCTAACTCTGTTTAGAGTATTAGTAGACTGTTAGGGTTAGAATAAGTTGACATGTAGTTACAAAGTTACTTATAGTTAGTAGAATGTCTGTTGGGGAGCATAAAGTGTTAGAAGATATTAAGCAGACAGTATACTGATAGTATAATGGGAGTTTGTTAACATGTAGTTGCAAAGTTACTTACTGTATAGTAACTTACTATAAATTTTCCAAGTACAGTACACTTGAACAATACGTAATTTTAGGAAAGGCCTCAGTGACTTGCATTTTTTTCATATATTTCATACATGTATGACTTTCAAATGTTATTAGATTTCACATTATTGGACATATTGCTGCATTTTCCAAACAAGTTTTTCTTGAAAAGTCAAGAAAAATGTGTCAGCTTTATTTCCTCCATTCCAATCGATCACCAATATTTCTACAGTTTACTTTCTTTCCAATGCTAAGACCATACACACCCATCTAAAATAACATATTCACAGTAGATATCACTGAGCTTTTATGAAACAATGCATACTTTACCTGAGACCCACTGCAGAAAAAAAAAATCCCTAGACACATGTGAATGGGTTCATAGAACCCAGAGGTATTTGAGTTTGACCTAGGATTGCTGATGCATGTTGACTCTGGGTTGGGTCAGCTCTAAAACACATTCATGTACAGAAAATGACCTTTGTGACTGTATACGCCTGAAGAATGAAGTTTGTTTTAGTGATTGTGTTGTTTTGCACTTTTCCAAAACCTAGTCAGCTGTTTTCAGAGGTACCATTTTAAGGCATCATAGGCACACTTCCAAAAGTGTGTTCCAAAAGATAAGGATTTTGTTGCCTCTTTTTGTTCAGATTCTAGCATGTCTCCTTCACAGTAAATCAAATCCCAGAATGCACTGCAACAAGCTCATTCACTGAAAATGTCTGTAAAAATAAATTAGTCATTTCAATTGTATTATTGTACCAACTGTGTAGTGATTTTTAAGAAAAAGTACACACTTTTGAGTTTTGTCAAGTTTGTGACTACTTTGTCATAATTGTGTCATTAATGGACCGGACCACCTTGTCGCTTGCATGCATCCTGTCACCATTTAAACTGACCTGACCTGACCTGACCTGACCACATTCAATTTAATTTAATTTCCTACCATGACGGAGAGAAATAATAGCCAGTCGTAGGTCTTTCATACGGACACTTACAGCATGTGTTTGCATAATGATGCATATAAAAGTTAATGACCAAACGTATCTTTATAAAAGTCCTTTATCTAAACCTCTTCCAGAGTTTGGGAGATATTTGACTCATTTGCATGCTTCTGTTCCTGAATAATCATCCATATGCGTGCATACTTATTAATTTATTAAATGTTCTGGGAATAATATTTAATATTTATAAAATTAATACAATTGTTTAATATTTAATAAAATGTTTGCACAACATGGCTAAATCAACCTGTGATCTTGAAAGCATTTAATTTTCCTTGTAAAAAAGAAGTACACTTTAGCATATTAAAAAGAATCTGTATTATGGAATTAAATGCAAACTAAATGTAAGGTTTTCAAACACTTAATTGCATGTTAATTGCAATTAAGTGAAAATGTATTAAATTGTCACCTTGGAATTATAAAGTTATATCTGACATTTTTGTCAAAACTGAGTTATTCACATTAACTTTGAAGCTCAATATCTCAAAACTGCTCAGAATGCAGATACAACCTTATAATTCCAAGGTGGCGAAATGCATTATATTTATAATAAATGCTATTAGCACTTAAGTAGTATATTTTTATGATGTAAACTAATATATACTTTAATTTTAATCCTGTATGCATTTAAATAGGCTATTATTGTAATTACACATTTGCAATGATGTAGTTGCAATTTAGTACATTGAAACTTGTGTAACTTTAAATGTAATATTGAATATCATACTACAATTAAAATTGTAATAAAGTACTTTACATATGCTTTAGTATGTTACTCAACACTTCAAAATAATGTACTTCTTCGAAAGCACACCGATAGATTATTAAAGTATGATTTACTATCTACTTTAAAGTTATTATTACAAAGTGCTCTTTTTGAAAGTGTACTTAAGTGTGCTACAAAATTTGAAAGTGTACTCTCTTTAAGTAAGCTTAAGTAGCCCTATATTTCTTTAATATTATCTGCAAATACAAGATTTGTAGAACACTACAAGTGCACAGTCAAGAGTAAAAAAAAAATATATATATATATATATACATATATATATTAGCTGTAAATATCACCACAGTCTTTACCAATCAACTGACATAAACAAACTGTATAAGGTGCCAAAAAAGGATCAGCCAAACCTATAGAGCAACATATAAACAGCAGTCATTGTAGCTCAATTAAGTGCTGTCAGAGAATGATCCTGGGAGGAAGCGTACTGACATACACATCTCGTCATAATCAGAGTGAAATTGTTAGGCTTGCTCTGTGTCTGGTCTGTAATGGCTTGAGAACGGGCCCGGGCTTGAATGGCTGCCATTGTGAGGCCTTCGATGGAGGCGCTGATATCTGGACCCAGATGAAGCCACAGTCTGTGTGAAACAGGAAACAGAATCCTAACCTCCTGACCCCTGACCTTGGTTTGATGAACCTCTTACACATGTGGCAGGGTGCTAGGGGTCACCGTGTCCCAGATAGTCCTCATCTGCCACAAATCTCCTCCACATTCCACACAAGGCCAACTTAAAACCTGCCGCATTCGTTTCAAAGGGACTAAGAAAACAAGCACAATGCTTTGCAAAACGCAAGCTTCCTTTATTAGATCAGAATGAACGAGCGATGCTCCACCTGACACTTAACTGATTATAAATGGCTTCTTGATTACCTGTGCAAATAGTTGTCTTAGTAATTTGGTTCAGATATTCCATGAACAGATGCTGAGATAAAGGTTCAAAAGGTGCAAAAGTCTTTTTGTGTTTGTGTGTGTGTTTACCATAAATGTTATAATGCAGGAAATGGGCTTGTTTAACTCATTTAGCCTAAACGTAATTTATCATTTTATATGATCTGTTCTTCACACGTTTAACAATCTGTCGTTTTTAGAAAGTGACATTTGTTTTCCTGTCATGGAAAACCGTGACTTTTTTTAAATTTCAGTGAGTAACACCTTCCTTCTCATGTCTTGTAAAATTTCACTCCTTTGTTATTTTTAAGCCGCATCAACATATGCTTGATGTCTGCTAAGCTAACAACTGCTAAGCTAACAACTCGTAAGTGTGTTGTAAGTCATAACAGTGTTTATACAGTTAAATGACAGCAGTGCCTGACATCACACTTCTGAGTTAAACTAAAAGTCTGTTTTTTAGCTCTTTTATACGTTAAATTTTTTGTGCAAGTTTCTAAATTTTTAAATTGCCAGTATTCTTATATGTTTAAATATATATTTAAATCATACATAGTGGTACTGTTTACACAGAAATTGCATGCTGTTGAGGAACCGGTTATTGAATAAGCATATGGCTTTGTTCTACAGTATGTTCTTGAAACCTTGGATGTTTTTGAATCCTCCGTTCTTGAATGCTTGTGGAATTCTTTAATCCCTTGTATTTACTGGAATTAATATATAAGATTGTTTCCGCCACGGAATAAAACAATTTAAAAGATAATTGCGACTTTTTATCTCACAATTCGGACTTTTTCCCCCTCAGAATTGCATGATATAAACTCGAAATTGTGAGATATAAAGTCAGAATTGTGAGATCAGAGTTTATATATCAATATAAAGCACAATTGTGAATTATAAAGTCAGAATTGCGAGTTATAAACACAATTCTGAGAAAAAAAGAAAAGAATTTCATGATATAAACTCGAAATTATGAGATATAAAGTCAGAATTGTGAGATATAACCTTTTTTCTCGCATTTCAGAGTTTATATATCAATATAAACGCACAATTGTGAATTATAAAGTCAGAATTGCGAGTTATAAACACAATTCTGAGAAAAAAAGGAATGAAATTGCATGACAAACTCAAAATTGTGAGATATAAAGTCAGAATTGTGAGATATAACCTTTTTTTTCTCGCATTTCAGAGTTTATATATCAATATAAAGCACAATTGTGAATTATAAAGTCAGAATTGCGAGTCATAAACACAATTCTGAGAAAAAAGGAAAGAATTGCCAGACGTAAACTCACAATTGTAAGGAAAAAAATGTCAGAATTGTGAGATAAAAAGTTGCAATTACCTTTTTTATTTTTTTATTCTATGGCGTAAACACAACTTTACCCCAAAATGAAATAATTTACGGTTTTATTATCTTTTTTTTTTTTTGGAACATAAAATGTATGCTCTAGCATAATGTCAAAGTTGCTTATTCCACTGATTTTTTTTAAATCTATTTTATGTGTAATGTTAATGTTTGGTTAAAATATTCAGTCACACATTTGATGGTCCACTTTAGACATTTTACTGACTTTAAGTTACTTTGCAACCACATGTCAATGAACTCTCACTAGAGTATTCGCAGACTGTAGTAGACTGTTAAGTGTTAGGGTTTGGGTTAGTAGAATAAGTTAACATGTAGTTGCAAAGTTACTTCTAGTCAGTAGAATGTCTAAAGTGGACCATCGAAATATTCCTTTAACTTCCACACAGAGACAATTGTGCTGAACTGAACTGAATAATGACACTGTTGTCTTCTGTAGAGCTGCTTCATAGCTCAAAATTGAATTTTCCAACATTAACCCTGTTATTTTCCTATTTATAACTGTGAAGATGCTTTGACACAATCTGTATTTGACGTATCCTGTAAACGTTGTCGGGATAATTCTGATTCACGTGGCTACGCGGAAGCGATAAAAAATTCTCAGAGCCACCAGGCACTGTTTTATGAAAATGAACGGCCGGATCACATTAAAGAATTTTCTGTTAGAACGGTGTCGTGGTAGCGGCCCCTAAGTTAATAACTAATGATCGTTGCGACGGAAGTGAATCAATCAAAACTAACTTGAGCTGGACCATAACTTTATTCTAGAGCTGCTGTAAAGCCAAAACAATCTCCGTTACTTTAATTTCCTATTATCACTGTAAAGCTGCTTTGAAACAGTCCATATTGAAACATATTTTTTGAAACCGGGTCCCGGGTTGGATAAATCTGAAAACGACACCCTTGCGTCTTCGTGTGTACGGCCAATCCGTATATTTTGTGAAACGATGATGTCATCACCCCACGTGTTGATTAGTCAGACGCGCTAAATCAGTAGCCTAACAACAACAACAACTGCGACTACTTGCTTGAGTTCATGCTTCAGAAGCTACTGAGCCTTTTATTTCTTTATCTATTATTTAGGCCTACTCTAATGTATTTTATTTTATTTCTTTATTTTACTTCTTTATTTGTTTATATTTCTTTCTTATGCTATGATGCATTTTGTCTGATTAAGACATTTCGTATTTTGTAGGAATGGGTATTTCAAGCAAAAATGATATTCGACAATCGCTGGGAATTATTTGATTATTATTCAAAAAAACGCACCTCTGCCCCCTCATGCTCACCGGTAACACGGCGTTCGCTCCGACATTAAATTGATCTGTACTGTAGGCCTACATGTTGTAGCCATTAAAGAAAAGTTAGATTCATATTTATGTTTAAATAATATGTTATTTTTTCCATTTCATATATGTTGATTATATAAAAAGTGAACAGCCTGAGTAGCCTAATCATAAGATGTGCAATATCGAGACATCATTTTCATTAAGTTTTGTTTTGTATAAAGCCTTTCTTTAAAGTGAATTTCGTTTTGTATAAATTGTAATCTTAATTTTAATTAATGTTTCATCAACCAATTACCTGGATTTAATAAATAAGAAGCAAATATAGCAGACAATAGCCATCAGGACATGGAGGCGATGACGCGATATAGCTTGCATCCCACATGAACTGGAGCTTGTCTCATAAATGAACAGAAACTCAGAAATATATCTAAGCTTGAAATGTCTACTTTTAAACAAAACAATTCAAAACGAAAAGAAACAGACAAATCTAATAATCCGTATGAAGTGTGCATCTCTATAAGCACCTTCACCTACTGCGAAGGTGGCGAGTCAGCATCGTCACAGAAAACAGTAGTTTATTATTAAATAATTAAAATGTCTCCTTGCTATATTTGACACATTCATAATGATTAGGCTATTTGCCGGTTCTTTGTGGCAAGCTTTATGCGTCTGCTAACTAATCGAATATCGTGACTCATTCCTATTTTGTACCAAGCCATTTATGGTTTTTCATATTGTTCAATAAAGTTCTTGGTTAAAAAGAAAGAAAAAAAGAAGCTACTGTTCCTAATATTATTGTATACAGCGTGCAAGGTTTTTGCGCAAGTCTTCTCTGTTTTTAGTGTTTCTGTGTCAGAAATACAGCGCCTCATACTGGTCTGGCATGTATACTACATCGGTTTCAGTCGGTTTCAGTGGTTTCATGTGTACAAAGATATTTCTTGAGACGGCGCCGTGTTTACGGAATTTAGAAAATCTCTTTTTTAGAACGAAGAAAAAAAAAGATCGGATAGGGAAAGCTCTGGCTTCGTGTGAACATGACCTTAGGGTTGACAGTCCTTTTTTTGCAGTGGTGTCAGGAAATGAAATGCGCGAGATGCGCATCACGGGTTCTCGACACCTACAGCACCAGGTTTAACACCTCAGGGATACGACATTATCACAATAGATTGCTCTCTGTGGACTTTGCCGGAGTGCTGAGAACGTCATTGAGTTGCTTCGGTTCCAAAGATGTTACATCCTCCATAAACCGGGCCCTATTCATAAACATGCCATCCCCTGACTGCGTCTGTCCCGCTGTAGCGCATTGTAAAAGCTGGCCTTCCTTTTGTGTGTGCTGTAAGCGCATATGAGAGGCGAGAGGTGGGGGACAACACTCGTGCGGTCGTGTGCGGGGAAGGATGAGGGTGGAGTCATGTTTACCTCCTCTATTGTCTGTCAGCCAGGAAGGAAGAGCGTCCTGGACCGCAAATGAGCACAGGTCTAACTGTCCTTCAGTGCTGTGATCTCAGTGGCTGAGCAGAGAGGATTGTGGGAAGGGCAGGGGCAAGAGTGCAAGTCCCTCTGCTGTATTAAGGATATGCAACCCCCCCCCCCGGTCTGCCCTATTTCGACAGTCACCATCAATGTTAGAGCTCAGACTGCTATTGTATCCAAATAACTAAAAGTAGAAGCTTCCTGACCGTGACTTTGAGATTGTGTGGCTGTTTTCGCTAATCCTGAAATAGCAGGTGAAAGGAAAACGCATGGAAGCCTTTACTGTGTTTGTGTTTGTTCACTGAAAGCACTTTAGCAGTGGATTTAGCGAGACCATAAAAGTGTCGTGTGGAGGAGTTTGAACTTCTGTGATCTTCTAACTGACAGTCTCAGCTTATCACACCTCTGCCAGCTGCTCCACCTCTTTGGCACCGGATTCTGACCCACACCAGCAGCTTTCTAAAGAACCCATTTGCAATTTATACAGTTAGACTGGTTCCTGATAAACAAACAAAGGACCAGTTCAAGCAGTTGGTTGAAACATGACGTCAGTATTTGACATCACGGCTATTGATCTTTACCTATTTGCCTTTCCCTGGAGTAGGCCTACCTCTTCAATGGCTTTTAGCTCTTTAAACGTTAGTTTATCTAGAGGACTATTTTTTGGACTCGCATGTTATCGTTTCGAATAAGGAAATTCATACATTTCAATGCACCGAAATCTTTACCACATTGTAATTTACAACTGCTGTAATGAACGCCATCACATTTCTGCCTAAAATCAGAGACGTTACTAATTGAAATTAAAGCCATACCCTATATTTCTCAACATTGTCACTTAAAGGACGAGTTTGGTATTTTACACTTAAAGCCCTGTTTTAAGATCGTTTCTGATGAAATAGAACGGTTAAGATTGAAATTTGGACAAATGCTGATGTCCCGAGAATTTTCGGTTTCTGTGTTAGCACTCATCCCCCACCTCAACAATGGTTTCATAGGGGCACTGGAACAATCATTCATAAAACGCATTAAACTTTAGTTTACAAACACGTGAAACTCACCGAGTGATCTGGGGTGTTCACTGATATGCTCACACAAAAAGTGCTGCAAAAGATGCTTTCCAACAGGTTTTATCTTAGTTTTTGTCCTGACTTAAGTCAATGGAGTTGGGCAAAAACTATGATAAAACCTGTTGGAAAGCATATTTTGCAGCGATTTTTGTGTGAGCATATCAGTGAACACCCCAGACCACTCAGTGAGTTTCATGTCTTGTTCCAGTGCCCCTATGTAACCATTGTGGAGGTTGGGGGGGGGCATACATGGGGGGTGGGGCAAAAAAAAAACATACAGCATAAAGTATGTTTTGCATGCTAGGACCCGAATGGGATGCTAGTTGCTGATCTCCAGCATGGGAACTGGAAGCTGGTGAATCAGCTACAACAGCTCAGTTTTGCTTGAGTGCCAATCCACCAGCAAGACCAGCACAAAACCAGCATAAACCAGCTTGGACCAACATAGACTTCATGCTGGTTTATGTTGGATTTTTCAAGTTTGAAAAAGCAGTGTTTTAGACTCTTTGGGAACTATTAGAGCATGTCAAAGATAGTTAACAACAGCAATGCAATGTCATTCAACAACTATATACAAATCCCCTTAAGAACTACCTGTTCTTTTCTTCTTGTTTGTCAACTATTGTGACGCACCCATTGTTAAATTAGGATGTTGAAAAGCTAAAGCTTAAAAATGTAGCTTTAACAAAAGAGCCACTTTCACTGAATATCTGATACGATTATGACATTTAAAGAAATAAAAGAAATAAAAATAACTTTCAAAACTGTTACCTGATTTGTGATTTCTATCTAATGAGACAGTAAAGTGTATAATGGCACTGATTGGATCAAGAGAAGTGTTACATACAGGATGGAGGTAGTTGGTGGAAAGTCAGAAAGGAAAGTTGCAGTGCCATTTGTTATATTTTAAATTAATATGGCCAATTATCCTATTCATGTTAATACTTTTAAGGGGCACATTTATCAGTGAACGTCCTACAGGGCCACATGTAAGTGGATGAATGTGCCTCACGCAGTGGTTGAGGGCCGAGAGTGCAGGTTTCCCCCTTCCAGAGGTGCGCTTGCACTTGAACTCTGTCCATTCACTGGAGGAGGGGCTCTTCCTTTCATCTGTCTCTCTCCGTGGAGGCCGCTCGGGCCCCGGGTCCCCTGACCCCTCGGCTCTGTCCGATATTGTCACCTAATCCTTTCTTTTCTCCTGGACAATTGCTTCCCCCATCTCAGGGTTTGACTTTTTTCCTTCTCCCTGGTGCCCCTTTTTCCCCTCTTTCACTGCCCTCCTCCAGTCGTTAAGTCCTCCCTCACTCATTCACCATCCTCCTTTCACACCGCGCTCCCCCCTTTTCCACAGCTCTTCCTCCCAGGATCCACCCCTTCCTTTTCCCCTTCTGCAGATTGCAGGACTGCAATGAGTGCATGGGATTATGTGCTTAGAGGCCGCTGGCCGAACGATTGTGTGAAGGGTTGATAGAGGAATGCACCCGAGGTGGGCAGCAGGCGGACAGGGGATAGGGCTGGGGGTCATGCTTTTGGAACTGAGAATAGAGGGGGGTGGCTAAAATACGGATGCTTTAAACATTTAACTTTCTTGCAGATCAGGGGTTGCAGCCTTTACAGACCCCCACCCATACTCTCTGCCAACCCAGAGACCCTAAGTTTAAAAAAAGATAGATTTTCTCTCAGGAACCCTTTGGAGTAACTTTAATTAGGAATATTATCTAAGTAGTAGTTCAATTTTTTCATTACACACACACACACACACACACACACACACACACACACACACACACACACACACACACACACACACACACAGGGATATATATAGGCCTCTATATATATACGTATATATATATATATATACGTATATATATATACTTCTAGTGTACTGTTTCAAATCTACTTGAGAGTAAATTGGCCCACTTTTTAGTGTATAAAAGTATACTTTTAAGTGTAACAGTAGTAAACTGAGTACACAACTTGTTCACAACAGTAATATTTTCAGCTGTACTGAAACTATACTACAAGTGAACTCATAGGTATGCTTGTATACTTTTTTTTATTATCTGAAAGTACACTTTTGAAACATCATACCTTAAAGTTTACTATTTATATATCATTTGTGCATGTTCCTATTTAGGTATTACATTTATACTTGAATTATACCTTTAACTGTACTTTATCTCTTTACCCGTCAGCGTTTTTTTGTTGTTGCTCCCAGCCATGCAGCACCAACATTTTTTTTGTATCATTTTCACAAAATTTTCATGACTCCCAGAATATTTTGTTAAATGAATATCTGAACATGCATTACATCAAAAGAAAAACACAATCTGTATTGTAAAAAGTGCAATATAAATAAAGGAGACGTGACTTGACTTGACTTTAAACAACAACATAAACATTTTATTCTAGCTTCATGCTTTTTTAAAAAAAAATCAACTCTTGAATGTGGGTAAGCAACAATTGAACAAATGCTGAGAAAATCATGTTTTTGTCAAAGACTTAGTCCGGATCGGATTCAGAACGATGATCAAAATATAGATGGAGTAGATCAAGTCCACCAACACCCACAAAGCTTCACAGTCCTACAGCTCGTCCTGGGTCGACATTTCACTCGGTAACATTAGGTAGTTTTCATTTATCTGCTGTTTTATGTTTGATGATCACGCTATTTGACATGTGCATAAGCAAAACTTCCATCGCTTGTTTCTACTTCTTTTTTCCCTGTGCTTTGATGCAGAGATTCTGTACTCTTTTTGAAGATGCGCTACAGCGCCCCCTACCATATAACATGGATTGCCGGAAGATTCCATCGGGAAACGTTGTCATAAATGACAGAAAATTCCATCAATGGCGGGGGAAGAGTTAAGATTTAAAGTAAATTCCTATATACACTACCAGTGGACTACACAAAAATGGCCACACTCAGAATTAGGAACATCTGTTATCTTTATAAATCAATATTTTCAAACATTTTACATTTGATAAGATAGTATGTAAAACTATGTGGAAAAAAATAGGCCATGCATTTAGTGACACCTTCAGAATACAGCATCATGCTATTCACTCCTGTAAAATGGCCCTACAATTGTGTTAACTCCACTTTTACATTCCAGGCCAGGTCAGTAAGTCAAATATTCATTCACATCATGTTATCACTAAAACGGTGAACAATAACATATAAATGTTCTTAGTCACCTCTAATGTGAGAGGTTAGGATGGAAGAAATGATTCCTGCTTCTGGAATGGAATGACTGGCGCTCAGGCTTTTCAGACCACAGGGTTCGTTACTAATCACTGGTTACATGACTGTATTATGAGTACCTGAATGTCCTCACCATGTCATGTTTTTAAACATATCTGGTATGTGTGAAAATGCGGTTAACCAAAACCTCAACCATTCCTCGACCATTTGCCAAATGCTGACTTACTGTCTGTGACTTTGGTTACTCTCTTTGGCTACTCTCTTTTTAAACAATACTTTCAAAATGTTGTTTTCTCTCTTTGTCATTCAAAATGTTATTTTTACCATGGATTTTTGTATTCACAGCATAACTTTAGTAAACATGACTGTCGAAGCTGTATAAGAAAAAGCACCATAAAAATATATTAAAAAGTTTTAAGATAGAAAAAGGAAAAAAAAAACTGAACTTACTGCACACATTTTTATGGAAGCTTGTTTCCGCCACAGAATAAAACATTTTAAAAGATAATTGTGACTTTATTTCTTAGAATTGCGAGATGTAAAGTCAGAATTACGTGAAATAAAGTTGCAATTGCGTGTTATAAAGTCAGAATTGTGAGATATAAAGTCAGAATTGCGTGAAATAAAGTCTCAATTGTGTGTTATAAAGTCAGAATTGACTTTATAACACATAATTGTGAGTTTATATCTCGCAATTCTGACATATTTTCTCAGAATTGTGACATATAAACTCACGATTGCGATAAACTCAGAATATTATAAAGTTCAATTCTAAGGAAAAAAAAAGACTGACTTTTTCCCCCTCAGAATAGTTTATACCTCACAATTCTGGCTTTATAACACGCAATTGCGACTTTATATCACGCATTTCTGACTTTATAACCTACAATTGCGGCTTTATATCAATCAATTCTGATTATATATCTCAAAATTCTGACTTTATAACATGCAATTGCGACTGAGAAATAAAGTCAGAATTGTGAATGTAAACTCGCAACCGTGAGAAAAAAAAGTCAGAATTGTGAGATAAAAAAGTCGCAATTACCTTTTTTATTTTTCATTCTGTGGCGGAAACAAGCTTCCATACATTTTGGACCTTGACAGCACATAAACTCTCATTGGATAATAAAGAGCTGCGTCAACATTTTTCAAAATTTCTCCTTGAATGACAAACAGGATTAGAACTACATAAGGGGGAGTAAATAATGACAGGATCAAACAATTCCTTTGGTCTAAAAATAAAAAGCTAACAAACTCCATTTTAAAGAGGTAAAATGGATGAGAGGCAGGTCAGCTGTGTTTTATGAGCAGGATGTTATTAGTTTGAAGTGTGCAAATGGTGACAAATGTCCCGTCATCATCATCACTCTATCACATATCAGCTGACAGAAACAAAGTATCATGCAGTTTCCCTCTAATATATCTGGTGCATTTGAGTGTCTCAGCATGATCAGTGTAGTACTTTTTATATTCCCTGATTATTTTGTTCCTTTCAGACAAACAAATGTGCTTTTTTCCCCCTCCAGGCGACTGCTTTGCAGATGGTCTTGGGTGACTTGCATGCCGTCTGACTGGGCATTCTGGTCAGCGTCAGCCTTGCTTCACTGGGTGGCATGCTCTTCTTTTCTCTCTCATCTCTTATGGGCTTTTTCTCATGTATATCTCTATCATTTCAGCCCCTTAATGAGGATTGGATGAGCCCATTGATGTTTTTGGGGTCTTGAGGCCCGCTGTCCGCATGCCTCTCAATGAAGTCTCCTAGCAGCAGTCATCGGGCTCTTTCTTCCATGGGTATTGTCACCCCTGAAAGTGACTTACTTCAGGCCTAGTGTGCCTTTCTCGCTCACTGTCTTTGTCTGCCTCTCCATGTCTCTTTTTCTCTTTCTCTTCCACCACTGGCCGTTACTGCTTGAATAGCTAATAGTGGCCTCCTGCCAATGGACCTCATCCGTTCTTGACCCCCACTCCTTTTCGCACAAACACACGCACACACATCTCCTTACTCCATATCGAAAGGGAAACATACTTTTCCGTTTCGGCTTATGATCCATTGAGGTGCCACAAGCCAGTGTTCTTCAAAGCTTATTTGCAGCAGGTATGCATGCAACTTTAAGTCAGCTTTTGTGTGTGAGGCTCCACATTTGCACATTTCTTCCCAATGTCACTCACGGTGCAATAGACCATCCTTTGCTCTGTCACATCAGTCCTCACATACGCTCTGAAGGCTGTTCTGCCGGGCAGCTGCTGTTCTTGCGGCTGTTCTAATGCCTCCCATTTCCATGAACTCTTTTACGGCTCTGAGCTTCCCCTCTGCTCTCTTGAATGGTGCCCAGATCAGAAGCACAGAGAGGAAAGCATTACAAAACCTCCTGTGATTTTACGCACCTGTTCACTGCAAATCAGATCTAGTGTTTTGAAATGAATAGCACAATAACCCTCATGTATAGCGTGACCCAACAGTGATAATTCACATTAAAACCTGCTCTTGTATTTGAAATGTGATCCATAAATATATATATTGTGTTTAATTATGATACAGAAATATAGCCCTTCCACTAACTGACAAGGCTGACTTGGTTGAATTTGTATTTTATTTGATTAAAATTAAAATTCAATTTAGTTTTTTCTGGGTTGGGTTTACAAAGTAATGTCAGGGTGACACAGCCGTCCTGATATTTAAATGAAGACAAAAGGTGAAAAATTTAACTTTTGCATTATATATTGACTTTTGTATTATAGTATTTATTTATTTATTACAAAACAGCTTCACTGCATTATATTAATACAATATTTAAAAAAAATGTTGTCCACCAAATCTAGGTCATGTGGTGCAAAAAAGTCAAGAGTTGGTGGGTGGAGCTTTACATCCTGCTCCTCCTCTTTGGATGTAATGAGTGGAGCTAGATGGTCCAATCACACCATAACCCTACCCACAATGCCCGGTACACATTGTGCGATTATGGGCTGTCCCAGACGAAAGATGAACAATCGTGGCGATTTCTGTGGTTGTGGCTCCTAAACAGAGGTCCTACGTTGAACAGTGAAAGAGGTTCAAAGACGGCTGTTGTTACGGTCTTGTGACCAAAAATAGCCGGCAATAATCTTCTGACACAGTGTCAGAACTTCAGCACAATCATCTCACAGTGTGTTTGCTGCTCCGACCTATGTCTACTGACTAGCCAATAAAAATGCAAAATGAAATGGCGTATTGATTAGCTCAAAATGGGGCTAAAACTTAAAACCATTTACTCCATTTTCAAAATTGGCATGCCAAGTTGGCCTCTTTGTCGACTCAAGTTGACTAGTGCATGCTGGTGATATTTTATTCTCACGTCGTAGCCAGCGATTTAACAGGTGTAATCATCGTACAGTCTACATTCATGTCATACCCAAGTTTATTAGATCCATGTTGTACAGTGTGATTTTTAATGATCTTATATGACTGCCGAAATCGCACAGTCTTTAGCAGGCATAAACTTATCGCTAAACATAACTCCACACATTAGGCTCCACCAGACGTCATTTGGCTCTGCGGTGAGCACCACTTGAAAAAGTCATATATATATATATATATATATATATATATATATATATATATATATATATATATATAAAACAGGATATTATGTCATAGAGATGACCTACATTCTACAGTCTACATTCATGACTGTGTCAAAGTAAAAATATAAAAAAATGTATTCTTTTTTTTGACAAGACAAGGTTAGTTCAGATTGTAAAATGTAATGTGGTGTGACTCCCCGAAAACTTGACGTTTATGAATTCATAAATTGTTACATTTGTAACACTTTTTACCTGAAACATTCTATTAAAAAAAAACTTTTCTTAAAAAGAATGATTAAAAATGTGTGCGCACACATGTATTCAATCTGTAAGAAAAGTGTACCATTACTTTTTACCACACATTTCTAGTCATTAAATATATAGATATATATAGTCATTAAAAATATTTTTCCAAACCATATGAAATCATTCATACGAAGAAAACAACTTGCCATATCTGTTTTAAACTCACTTTAAACTAAGAGCATTGCGCACATTAATTATGGCATCATCTGAATGTATAAATATCCCTGAGGTCATGATTACATGACCTTGCCCTACCAACCCCTCCCCCTTAGCGGCCTGTGTAATTGGGATAAGAGACTGGGCGCTAAAACTCTGCAGACACAGACTCGCCTCTGTGAAAAACTGCCATCACCCCTTTTTCATGTGATCACAATGGCCTGGAATGCATGTCACACTAGTGGCCCTCCGCTCCACCTCCAGCTGTCACCCACGTATCCTTCCGGCAGCAGTCTGATCAACCTGTGTCATCTCCGAGACGCAACCCAATACTCCTGGATCCTCGCGATATACCCTCTGTACTCTGGAGCCGGCGCTTCAGAATCTGTCTTTGCAGTTGAATTGCACAATGGGTGCCCAAGAGAGGCTCCTCGCCCCTCCTTCCTCTTCTCAGGAGCGGACAGTGTGCGGAAATCGCCTCTGATTTACACGCAACAGCTGCAGAGAAGAGAAGTCCTTTTGATCGGCTGCAGCGAAATAGATGTAGCCCTGCCTAATTTCACCTGTCGTGGAACTTGGAGCATAAAGACTGTGCCATAAAAGTTGGTGGGTTGACAGTGTTGACAGAATGACAGTGGGAGAAATATCCATCAGCAGTTGTGCGGGTGACAGTGTGACCAAGCATTATTTAACCAAAAATGGATTCGAACTGGGCTTTTACTAGCTATCCAAAGCCAAAGTGCACTAGCTAAAGTGCAAGTATGTGCCCTGAGCCACCAGCAAGTTTGGTTTAAGGATGTTTATATATATATTTATTTTTATATAATGGCATCACTATTGTTGAGGAAGTATGCTTGCCACAGTACTTTCAAAACCACCATGACTTCCCTTAATGCAGGTTGAAACCTCATTGGCTGGTTTGTCAATAAAGGTACAACTAACTACAAGAAATCTTCTTGCTGGCAAAAGTCTCTGGCCTTACTGGAAATGGCTGATGGTGTTGACAAAGACAAACTGTTCCCGTACTTAACATAAACCTACTTTACGAAAGAGTAATGCTTAAAAAAGAATCACTATTACCAAATATCATGTCTTACAAGAGCCAAAAAAGTTGCCGTTTCGAGGCCTCTCATTCCTCTTTGTCTTTCATTCTTAAATTAGTGACTGTTACTATGCAACTATTGCTTTGAAAACGTAACATGTTGACGTCTGGTGATGGGATCACTTCCAACAAGCCGTTTTACTCTGACCTGTGAAACAAAGGAGGAAAAGTTATTGGGTTGTAGTAGGTGGTGTGGCAGAGTCACTGGGTTTCTGTGTGGCCTGCTAGTCGCGCCTTATGCAAATCCACATTCCTACCAGTTCCTTTATTACAAGCAACTCTTTTTATCTCTAGTGAACGTGCTTGCACTTTTTTTTCTCCCATATCCCCCCTCAAGCTCTCTTTTGCTCTCACTTGTACATGCAAATTGATTCTTTTAAAAATATATCTCAATGTGCTAGCTTCTGTCAGGCAACTTTTCAGAATCTTAAGACTGCCAAAGTAACTGTATGTTATTTGAAACACAGACAGAAGGCAATAAGGTGTCCTGCAGCTGGTCATCTCAGATCGGGTGGGATGGTCCTGTCTCCGGCTGTAGTAACATAGCGGTCAGACTGAAAGGTCAGGCATCCACCTCTAGGGGGCCACTGTGCATCAAAGAGCCTAGGTGTCAGTTCACCCTGACCACTCGAGATGTGGATGGATGCTGGCTTTGAACTGAAAGCAGTGCCTTCAAGTCATGTCTGAATGAGAGTATTTACGTGATGAATACATATGGATGCCACCACGATGTCGTAATTACCAGGGAAACTCGAGATGGTACTGTTGTGAATAATAGTGATCAAGCATGCCAGAAAATATTACTCGTTTAGCCAGTTGATGAAGTGACAGGCTTCCATAATAAAAACTATATTTCCCATAATCCTCTCTGGCAGCATGAAAGTAATAAAAAACACAGATAAACCATTGAGTATGGGTAATGTGTCTCTTTTGCTCTTATTTTTTGCACTAGTGTTTAAAGCCTTTGTCAGGAATTGAAAAAGAGACAGAAATATTTAATATTAGGATTTTAACAATGTGTTATCTTCACAGTATCCATGACCACCAGTAAACAAGGATTGGTTTTCTTGCTTGTTTTTAAGAGAGAGAGAGAGAGAGAGAGAGAGAGAGAGAGAGAGAGAGAGAGAGAGAGGGAGAGAGAGGGAGAGAGAGAGAGAGAGAGAGAGAGAGAGAGAGAGAGAGAGAGAGAGAGAGAGAGAGAGAGAGAGAGAGAGAGAGAGAGACCTCATTGAATGAGAATATCCCTCTTTTCAACTAAATCAGCAGGCTGGATGACAGGAAGGGGTTATCAATGGGGATAAGGGAGTGAGAACAACCCCCTCAAAACACTGTGAGAAAGAGAGAGAAAGGGATAGTACATTAATGTGTAAACTTACATGACTCAGTTGATTTGATAAAACTGTCAAAATGTTCTTTGAAAGTAGACTAAGATATATGAACCATGAGACAGCCAACATAGAATCAGAGCGTGCCAACACCCCATTCCTTACTTCTTTGTTTAATAAATATTTTTTGATTAATATGATTATTCTTTCAGCTGCTATCAGCCCCGAAAATATTTAACCATGTTTGCATCAATTTATCAGAATTCCCTTGGTATTACCACACAGTCAATGCAGAAAATGTAAAATGGTTCACAGATACCGTCTGGGCCTGATCATAAGGTTTACAGCCTTGTTTATGCAAACAAGCACAATTGTTTTATGATCACATTTTTCACAGTTAACTCGGAATAAAAGTGACTTTCTGCTTTGTTCTAGTTGTCCAGCGCAATTTGGCATGTTGTCAGGCTCATTATTTGAATTTCCATTGCAGAGTTAAAGTTTTAAAACAGTCTATTTTTGTTCTTTTAATTATTAAAAATGAAAAGAAAAGAAAAAAGGCTTGACCTACCCTACCTGTCAGAACTGGAGTGATGAGAAATAGAGGAGACAAAAGGTTAGCCGGGCAGGGCATGTAGTGACCATTTGTCTTGGAGCGGCCATTAAAGCTGGAGGTCGCAGTTGGGGGGAATGGGGTCAGGTAGAATGCACTTTTGATATGGTGATACATTTTGTGAAATCCTTGCACTGAGAGATGTGGCGAGGCTGTGGGAAGATTTGCTCTCCTTTGTGGTGAGCCTCTCAAGGCACTTGCATTGTGTCCCATGAGCCTCTGAACGGGAAATGATTCCTTTAATCATGGGGTAGACCCGACAGGGGCTGCATTCGGGCAGCGTGGGGGATCGGAGTCTGCAGTGAGCGCTGACCACCAAGCTTGCCCTCCTAGCAGTCTCTTCAGTTCTGAAGACGGACATCCCATAGAGGGGACTGAAGTGAAAGACAACGGCATAAATGACTATTCTGTAGACAAGCTAAAGTCTATGTCAGCATTTTAATGCTTAAGTTAATATTTGCGTTATACCATGAACATGCTAAAAGGCATTTTGTGAACTACATTTTTTAGAAGATACTTTTTATGTAATTATTTGTTGTTTTCTGTAGCCACTGTCACAGCAACTGGCTGTTAACATTTCAAAATAAAAGTGCCTTTGCCTCTTTTGTGTTTGAGGAATTTACAAGGTTCTTTTTTACTTTTTGTTTCACACACTGAGCCCGGTGGTCTCTAGGAGAATCAGGAAGCAGGGAGAAAATGACAAAATGAGGAAATGATTTTGCCTTCTTCTGCTATAGGTCTTGCAGATAAAAGACTTAGATTAGATTTGAAGTCAACTTATTTTTTCATTGACCAGCACATGGTGACAGAGGTTTATCTTTGTCTAGATGTTTGGAAACATAAAGTTTTGTATTTAAAAAAATAAATAGCACTGTTTCCCACACTGTTCTTCTTTTGGAGATGTAGTATGTTCAGATTTCAAAGATCCACCCATCATAGTTTCTAATACACATATGACCTGTCAGATAGATATACATTATAAGCATTTATGAAAGTTTTTTTCTTTCTTTCATGGCATGGCAGCCGTTCTGGTTGCAGCCTCGAGTGAGACCTTATAAAAAGTCTCATGCATGCCTGCGTAGTGTCGATGACACGCTGCATTTTATGACCTCTGCACTCCAATTGCTGCCATTACAGCCTGAGACAAAAGCTCCTCTCAGAAACGTACATATTTTCCCACATGCAAAATTGGAAATTGGAAACTTCCTCTCACAAGCTGCAAGGCTTTGTGCTGGCCAGTCATGAAAGGCCTATCTGGTGAAGAGGTGGAGTGGGGGAGAGGCAGAGGTTTGGGAGGAGGGGAGGGGAGGTCATTTGTATGCTTGGCCTAAGGACTGAAAGCAGAGACCCCTGTCTTTTTGGAAGAACAGGAATGTCTTTTGAAGTAGACACAAGCACCTAGCATCTTTCAGCAGAGGAAACCAGCTGATGAGGTGACAAAGATGAGGGAAACCATCTCGGACCTTCTTAGCTAGATCTCATCTGAGCTAATTGCTCACAGGAACAGCGTACTGGGATGCTGCCGAAAGCAATGTTTGAATTCATCTATATTACCAGTAATCATCAAATCTGCACATAATTCAATTGAATCTTCAATCATTTAAACACAATTGCTACCTTAACTAGCCTGGATTCCAAATAGCACCAAATTAAAACCCTGGTAACGTTTACCCCGTCATCCAGGATTAATGGCTGAACTGACATAGACTTGATTTTATGTCAGGGAGTGGACATCACCTTAACCTTTGCTGTCAGTACAAATCCTGAGAAGGAATTACACCATTTCAAACTGGATTTGCCATCAATGAAATCCAGATTTGGATAGGAATGCATGGTATGGCTGGAGGGGAGGAGTTATAGAGGGACGGTCAATGGGCTAGAAAGGGGGTGGGTGGCCGGCTTTCAACTACTCATTACCAATCTGTAAATATTTACTCTTCCACATCATTACTTCCCAATCATCACATACTCGATCATGTATGAATCAGAAAGGAGTGGAGGAAATGAAAAATAAACTGGTGTCAGTGCATAGAGCTCTTCATTATTCTCCAGAACCAACACGTTCTGATGTTGTAGCCGAGACACAAGTAACTCAACAAGATTCACACGCTTGTAAACCAATGTCCTACCAGTTTCACTTTACATAATTATTTATTAATAGTTGCTACTTTTCCAGAAGATGTTTGAGTTTTAAAGCAAAGCTAAGGACCATTACAGTCCCAGATGTTAATAGCTTGAGGTAATTAATGTTCTTATACGGTTCTTGTGACCAATGAAGCCTCTACCGAGGTGATCAAAGCTTAGTATCTAGCCTTCATTCATCATACTACACTTAGATTTGGTTTGGGACTTATTGCAATGAAGAAGCAGATCTTTTGACATAGATGCCGTACAATGTAGGAAAAGATGGTAGCTTATGATAACACAGACCTATCCTGCATATAACATCCATTTACTCAGCCACATCCAGTAGCGCTTTAGGTAGCCCAGTGATCAAATGAATGGTGACCATTCTCAACAGACCAGAGCAAAAATGTGACAAGACATAGTTGCTTGAGTCTTAGTGAAGGCCTCTTCTCTTTCAACATCTTCACGTGGAAGGACTTTGGGAAAGGGGGCTATATACGGGTCTGGGGCATTCCTGCAGCTCCTTTGGATTTAAAGAGTCTCGTATTTCAAGGTGGTCAAATCATTGGCTTCTCAAAAGTGAAAGTCTAGAGTTTCGGGTGAATACCAGCATTCCCTTTCATTGCTCTTCTGGTGGCTACAGAGAGCCTCTGTTAAATAGCCCATGAGCCTGTAAAATGGCAGATGGGATCTGTCAGGAAAGTCAAAGACCTCCAGTAAAAATGGACATGTTGACACTGTTTGGATAAGTAGAGCCAATGAATCCTGGCTTGTTGTCTACGGCTCACAAAGCCACTTCCAGTTGGAGCAGCATTAAATAAACAAGTGGGTTTTCTTCGCAACACTCCTCAAAGTGCACCACAATAATCACATTCAGATACGTCCACTCAATGAAAATCTCCAATATTGTTTCGTGTGTGTGTAGGCATTTTATGGCTAAAATTACCGTAACCAACTCGACCCTGGTTACTTAAAACACTTGAGACAAAGAGACAAAATGGGTTGTGTAAAACTGTCAGATTCAAATAGGTTTCAATGGATGAATGGAGCTAAAACTCAATATAGTACACAATCCTTTGGTCATTCATATTTTTTGTGTTATGTTACAGCTTTCATCTATATGAGACTGTCTTCCAGCCTTTTTGAGCCAAAAAAGGTATGTTACAGTTTAATCCAACCCTGCATTCCACAATGAGGAATGTCTGAGTCCCTTCATTAGCTAATACTATTGTGAATTGCCCTCATTGTCTCCTTTTGCCCCCACCTCCCCTGAAGAGGCCGTGCTGTGAGTTTCCACCACTCTTTAGTCCAGACCCAATCCATGTCACCCCAACCTGTCTGTCTATTCCAGAGCTTTGATCTATAGAGGATTTGAAGAAAAGACAGAACCTCAAGAATAGCCAGGGCTCACTGCAATTAAAGTGAGCTAAAGTTCAACTAAGCGTGTTTGATATTTTTTTCTTGATATTGTTAAAATAAAAACTACTAGCTTCCTTTATATCTTCTCAGATGGCGAGTAAATAATAAATCTTCTCTTGTTAGCAGCCAAGAAGAAACAGTTGTCAAGCAAGTAACAGTTATGTGGATTCCTTTAAGGCATAAAAAACGGTAAGACATTGTGACATTAGGTTTACACTTCAGTGGGATCTTGCAAATCCAGATGAACACATGACAAACAGGCTATTCACCATTTTATTTGGTTTTGGTTGTTTAACAGTAAACGGAACAGTAGTGTGAAGCCATGGAATTGGGTCATAAATAGCACAAAACCTGAACTTTAAGTACACTGAGAAAGGCGAGAGAGAACCTCATAGACCTGGTTCTATAGAATACACAAACAGCACCCATACCGGAAACAAATTGAGAAAATCTGGACTGGCTTCCTAAATATGTCGGACCAATCACAGACAGACACTGAGAGTGCTTGGAAATAAATGGAAATGGGAATGCATCAAGAAATATCTGAATTCAATGTTTACGTAACATGCCTTCAACTCGTCTATTTTTGGTGGCAGCGTAGATATGTCCCTTGTTGCCTGTGATATCTCACAATCCTGTGTGTGTGTGGTTTAGTGATTGCAAAAAAAAATGGTATATGAAAAAGTGGTTTATAGAACTCTTGGAGGCCTGTCTCAAAGTAGTTTTCTTATGAGATACCTTCATACACGAAATGCTGCCTGTGAAGTCATTGACTGGGCAGCAAGGCCACAAGGCAAATGCTTTTGTTTAAATACACAGCCTGGGAAAGTGCATCTTTAAATCAACTGATGTAGATCCCTGTTTACAAAATGTAACTCAAAGCAGCATATTCTCAAATCCAAAATTTAGTCATCAAGCCATTACAGTAATATACTTACAACATTAAGATTACCTGAGAGCATCTTTACAGCTCTGAAAACAGAGATTTGAATAATAGGATTCAGTTACATCAGTGATTTAATTGCCTTGTTGGGGATCAGGGAGGAAACTCTCCAGGTTGCCCAAAAAAAAAAACTCCACCGTGGGGGACAGAGGGGTTAAGAACACGATGGATATAAGATGCTGGATAACAAAAGCAATCAGTGATACTAGCACATAGATTAAATTATCCGAGCAGCAATGAAACAATGATAGACAACTCAGACTACTGGAAGATGTTTTCCTCTGTTCCAAGATGACTCATTGGATCTTCCTTTGAGGGTTTAATGCAGAAGGAATTGTTTGTATAAATTGTAGACAAAAGGGTTGTAGAGAGAAAAAGAGAGACAGAGAAGATAAAGGAAACTCTACCATGTGTTGAGGAGAATTGTTGAATGAATAGGCAATGACACTAAGGTAAATAATGCAGGAATGCATCCACTATCAAAGCATTCTCTCTCGTGTGTGTGTGTGTGTGTGTGTGTGTGTGTGTGTGTGTGTGTGTGTGTGTGTGTGTGTGTGTGTGTGTGTGTGTGTGTGTGTGTGTGTGTGTGTGTGTGTGTGTGTGTGTGTGTGTGTGTGTGTGTGTGATTTGGACAGGGTCTGCTCCAGCAGAACCACTAAGCCGTCCATGTGAAAGAAGGAGGCACCCCAAGGGTTGTGCAGTTGAACAGGGGACAGCTGTGGCCTCGAGGCTTGTGTTGACACCGTACACAGTGTGCGCTTCTGCCTCCCACACCCTACAGTCTTATCACATGCGAGAGGACACTCACACTGCATCACAATTAGCATTATAATACTCAATAAAATCCAGCATTGCTGTTTACCAGCTTAAGTGATCATGCTGGGATGCTGGTTGCTGGTTTTCTGGTCTCCAGCATGGAAAGCAGGGGTGCTTCTGGACTAGTCTCAGCCTCAGACGTCATGCCCGTGAACCCCTGTCTGAACGTCTTATACATATTGTACACTTAAATGAAAACGCTTCAGGATTTTAAAAGTTGTCATCTGATTGGTTAAATTCTATAGGATTTCCTAGAGAAGTGTGTCATGTTTGTGTCAACTGTCTGTCTGGAAACAAAGATGCCATGACGCCAAACCCCCTCATGGAAGAAGAACGGCATCATGTTTAGAACTGTGACAATGAGCACTTATGAGGATCAGCTTAACCCCTTGAGCCGCAGGGATCACTGGTGATCCCGAATTTTACATTAAAAAAAATTGTGCATTGTTTTTGAGCTGCTTTATCTCTCTATTAGTAATTGCTAGAGCACTTCTGAGTATTTCACAGTAAACTGTCAAGTGTTAGCTTTTAAATGATACCTTGGTTTTGTGTGTAGTCAGAAGGACTCCTTAGCAACAACCATTTTATTATGGGTATGTGATTTTGCACTCGATTGCCAAAAGGGGGGCGACTGGTAAGGGGTTAAAGGACAAGTTCGGTATTTTGTACTTAAAGCCCTGTTTTAAGATCGTTTAAAAGGGAACGATCCTTTAAAAGGGGGAGGGATGCTAATACAGAAACCGTTCTATTTCATCAGAAACGATCTTAAAACAGGGCTTTAAGTGTAAAATACCGAACTTGTCCTTTAACGCTGGATTTTCAAAAGTATGTGAAGGATGTAAAGTTTGAGGCATAGACTCTTTAATATAAAGAGTTTTACACACCGGTCTGTTATTGTAGGGACATCAACGTTAATAGTAGATTAACACTATTCGACTCTAGACAAATTTTCAGCAGGGAGTATAGTCCTGGAACATAATAATGCCATGTCTTTAAACTACCGTGCGCTAGGGGCTTGCTCAGTTTGGGATTTAAAGACAATTAATAGTCTAATATTATCAAAACAAAAACAAAATTTGAATCGAGTTGAGACTTTCCGTTTATCTAAAAAATTGGACCACAGTTAGGAGTATTTGGGAAGACTGGTTTGAAACAATTATAATTTTTGAGATTTGCATTGAGTGGTACTGGCGAAGCAGAAATTACACTTAACAACTGATTTTTAATATTTTTGGCAGCTTTGGCTTTGACAAACTCCTCCTTTTCTGGCAAGGGATTCTGGGTGATATTGGTCCAAAATATACATGGATATACACTTCGAAACTTTTTTGTTTCACTTTAACAAACTATTCTTAATTTACGATAATTTGGAACATGCCATTCTTCTATATATTATTTTGGATGGGAAGTCATTTTAAAATGAGACAATCCCAATTGTGCTCACATTTGCAGTCTAGATTTATTGTTTGCTGTGATACCTTTATTTATTTCTCCCCCAACTAATTTAACTCCAATAAGAACTATTCCATCTTCACTAACTTCTCTTGTGGTCTTCACTTCTTTTGCTTTGACATTGATGTATAATCTAAATGACATGAAGAGCCTAGCTAAACTAAAGCCTATAATAGCGAGTGGTCTCAGCACTGTTAGTGGGTGACCTCCATGGTTGACCCCTCTGCCCCAGGTCTCTGATGGTAAAAGTTACTCTTATCAGTTCCTCTCACACATTACAATACAGAGGCCTTCGAAATTCTCAGCTTCATCTCAATATATGACTGACAGATGATTCTTGATTCGATGTTATAGCTGTTTGGGTATCAAAGACATGTGAAATCTAGATTCATGCAACCTTCTATGTCACAATAAGTGTATTTTAACGCTGTAGATCTGCCTTATAGCAAAGAATGAAAGTCATTCTATCTAATTAAAATTTACTTTATATATTGCAGCAATATATTATATTATATTATCCATTATTTGAACCTTAAGTAAGAGCCTTTGATTTATATAAGAGCCATTGAAGAGTATTTGAGCAATTTTTGCTATAGTTTCAAACTGTTAGCTTAGCAACAATTGTTAACAAGCTAACATGGATGGATGGATGGATGGATGGATGGATGGATGGAATGACATTACAGAAAGTAGGATATATCAGGCATATTTTATATGGTTTTAAATAAATAAACTTAGTTAAAGCATTAACACGATCCATGTGTTGAAATAAAGAGCCTGTGTGAGTTCAAAGCCCAAACCGGTTGTCGTATCTGCCATGAATATGTAATACAGAAGAGAAGCTGAAGGGAATTTGGACCAAGATGAGTACGGCCTGTTTACAGAAAGAGGTTACTTTGTTAATGTTATGTTAAACTGTTTTATGAAATGGCCTTTTTACTTAAGAGCTTGGCTGAATATGCTGCAGTTCTGTTTTAGAGCTTGAGTAAATCTTTTTTGCATTGACAAATGGCCATTGATTGATTTAATGAGAAAACTCACACACATCGTCAACAACAACTGCAACGCTATGTGTGGATACAGGATTGTATCGAGGGTTTAGATAAATCCTCACGTTTGCTTAAAGAGTCCCTGTGTGGTGGTGTTAATTGTAATAAGTATGTGTAAGGAAAGAGTGTGTAAATGAATGTAGAGAGGCCGTCTGCTTTTTAAATGGGAGACCACTTGGTTAAATCACTTTAAATACCTGAATACTCCAGCCCTTTACAATTGGTAAACAGCAAGGATGCCTCCATTGTCTCAATTACACACTCAACAATTAACCAATGTTTGTGAGCTTGATTACGAAAATGAGAAAACATTTTTCTCAGATTCTCCTATCAGCGCTCCAGATGGTCCACCTCCCATTCACCCCTTCCTGAGCTCGACACCATCCCCCCAAATCTGCCGTTCCACCATCTTAACCCTAATGAGCCAGCTCTGTCTGGATTCAAAAGGAGACCCGTCCGGGTCATATCAAGGAGCAAATTTAAATGAACTGTTTGTGTTTCAATAGGTTGCCAATGGAATGCGAGCTTCTACATTATGAGCCCCCACAGGGTGGTCTTCTTGCTCCTTGAGATTCACTTTAGGGGTCCTGCCGGGGCGCCATGGCAGTGGGGGGTTGGATTGGGTGTAGAAGTTGAAAGTTTAGGATGAACTTTCAAGCTATTGTCCTGACTTGTTTCCTCTTCCATTCCATAAGGTAACATTGTTCTAAAAAGTTGGGGTCCCCTGTTTGGCTACAAGCAATACCTGGTCTACTTTTTCTTGTTATATATTGGAATCCTCTAGCTTTTAGTTTCAAAAGGCCAAGATGACGTTGTAAATTGCTAATTGCAATACAGACCCTGGGAAAGCAACAGGAGGTGGTCACCTTTGTGGTTAAATTGTGACAAATGAAGACACGTCTGGGTTTCTCTTCAACTGTGGCCACTTTTGCCTCTGTGGATTTTAAGAAACTTTTTACACTCTCACTGGTTTATTTAATTTGTTTAATAACTAGGGATGCACTGAAATGAAAATTTTGTCCGATACCGATAACCGATTATTCTTTATATTTGAAAGCAGATAGCCGATATATTGCCAATAAATCTAAATCCAGACTTTTATATAATTTTTTAGAGCCTGATTACAAAAACAAAAGTTAAAAGTCATGTCCCAATTATAATGTTCTCATAATAATTGTATAGCCTATATGAGACTTGTGCTGCACTGTGATTGCAATCAAATTTCAAGCAATTTAAAACCATCATGGCGAACAGTGCGCATCTGAAGTGTTTCAGCTGATGGAAATGATCCATTATTTATCGGCTTTAATATATCGGCTTAATTTTCTTATTCCGACATGGTAGACACTATATTGTTCATCCCTTCTAATAATGATGTCCAACAATCCGTACAAGGGTGCGTTTCCCGTACAATGACGTAACTCGCTGCTTCTCTTCCATAGTACGATTCATCCTTGAAGAAATCAACAAACTAGTAACGACTGTTTCCCGAAACCATATTGTCGCAAAGTGGTCGTTCAACCACATTGGTTTATGACATCAAGGACATGGTGGAGTAGTATCTTCTTTTACTAAAACTGTTTGAGATCGAATTAACGCAAGATGTTTTGATATAAATTACAGATATGGCATCTGAGGACTATTCCCAGATTCAATCATAGGCTCGTTCTTATAGTAGAGCACGTTCGCACATGCGCAGTCTTCACAAACGGTGCTTTAAATCTCTTGACAAACTAAAAGACGTATATTACATTTGTATGTATTCTAAATAAAAGACACAGGTTGTACTGAAAGTCAGCTTGCATATTTAGCTCAAAATAAGGATTTATTGAGTCCACATGCCATGCAAACTAGAAACTGCTTCTAACCACAAGTCGAGAGCTGTCGTTCCAAACCACACAACTTTGTGATGCTGTTTGCAAATGTTCATTGAAACGATGGTTTCGGGAAACACCGACTCGTTGAACTGCTGATAACGACAGAACTTGCGACCATAGTTGGCTATAGATGCTTTTGGAGACGGATCCCAGGTCATTTCCCAAACAGCGTCACCAGGATTTCTCACCAGGATTGCAATAGCTAGTTTTATAGCTAAGAAAGTCTGTAAAAATGGACCCAAAAATACTTTGGTAATATCAATTACCGGCATCTTTTCCTTTTTTTTTTTCTCTATGTATTTTTTCTTCTTTTATAGCATATATGTATCCTCCGTGTACACACATTCAGACAATATTTCTGATTTTTTTTTATATTGTGTTACAAAATAACAGCTGGATTGGAAATGTGACATTTGACATTTCCCTTGAATTCTCTTAATTTATTTCTCTATAGAGAAGAGCTGGTGGAAATGACTCACTTTCACACAATAAATATCCACATTAACGCAGCATTTTTTTTAAAAAATTTTTTTTTGAGCATTTGACTGTGCAATAATTAAATTGATTACATTTTCATAGTTTAAACTGAAAGTCTGTATCTTGGACAAACAATACCATTTCTGCATAAAAAAGTATCTGGAAAGTAAAATATAATAATTATGGTATGGTAATAAGTTTCCAAGATAATTTTAATGTGAATTCAAATAACAAAAAGAACAAAGTAGTTAGCTTTTATATATATATATATATATATATATATATATATATTTATTTTTTTTTTTTTATGTCTCTGGAGTTGCAGAAACAAATGTGTTTATAGCAAGCAATATATGTGAACAATTTTTAATTAACTAAGTTGAGTCATCTTTTTAGTTGAGACTAATTTAAATATTTCCTAGCGTAATCTAAAGCTTGCTAATATAATAATCCCCAGCACATCAACCCACACACACACACACACACACACACACACAAACACACACACACACACACACACACACACACACACACACACACACACACACACACACACACACACACACACACACACACACACACACACACACACACACACACACACACACACACACACTTATGCATAAATGAACAATCTGTCCTGTGTAATCTGTTTAAAGCATTTGAATAACTGAAGTGGAAGTATAAGGGCTGAATGATGAAACCTCAAATCTCCCAGGAAGTAACGCTGGCAAATAAGAGCATTTGCGTATCTGATTTGAGATTCCTCAAATGTGTTTCCAACTGCTGAATGTTGCATTTCAAACTGTTGTAAAATAAAAAAAGTAATAATTCTAACAGAGAAATACTTAATGTACAGTAGATGTACTTGATCTGTTTCACAGTCAATAAACATTTCTACTCTCTTTCAAGTTGATTTAATTCAACATCCGTGATCAGTTTAAAAAAATTAACAAGGGTGGATTACAGTAAAATAATATGTATTATAAGACCATCAGTACATGCTCGTCAAAGAATCATAAATAAATAAAAAAAGCCATCTACATCTACACTAAAGCTCTGCTGACTGAGGTGCATTATTATTAGGCACACTTGACATCAAGGCTCAGATCCCAGACTAGCACAATGCTATTGTCTACCCATCCTTGGTCGGGACGGTTGTAGGAAACGTGGAGTCCCTGATAGAGCCACCCACTTGGCTGATGCTTTTCACACAGGTTTTGTGCTGGGATCCAGTGCTCCCACTCCAAGGGGCCCATGAGGAGCCATTCATCACTAATAAACCACAGAAATTAGCCTGGTTAGTTAAGCATTAAAGTAAAAAATACCCATCTATTTTACATAATGAAAAATTACACATGTAATGAGACATAGACATGGTGAGCCATGGCATTCATGTGCTGAAACACAATTTGAAACAGCAGTTCCCTTCTCTTCTGTCTCAAATTATACTTTCAATATTATTATATTAAATGTATAGTATGTTATTCCAGGATAACAAGCGCTAAAAACTGATAACACAGATTATTAAACAAATAACTGAAGTCGGCGCTTTACATTTGCTAGGAATGTTGTGGAGGTTTTGCATTTGGTGAGCTAATAAAATACTTAAACTCAAATCAATATTTTGTGTACAGTTATGTAATTATGGAGTCGCTCTCTTGTTTCACACAAACGCAGCTTTTTTTGTCCATTGTTTTGTAATTGATTATAATATAACGAACAGGTAAGATTATAAAATAGTTTAATCTCAAATCAGTATCTCTTATCCCCATAATTATTTATGTGGCGAAATGCAGTGTAATAAGTGGTATGACTGTATACCGTATCCCTTAAATATCTGTATAGTTTGAAGTTGACGCCCTAGCAACTGCTATCTCTGCAGAAGCTGAAATCAAAGTCAATATTTCATGTCTAATTATTTACTTATGTGGCAAGTAGCTGTATAATAAGCGAGATAATGTACATCCAGCCGGAAGGGTTTATTCTTAGATTTTATCAACCATTAACAAACTTATATCACACTGTAAAAAAAATTCCGTTAAATTTACGGTAAAAAATTGGCAGCTGTAGTTGCCGGAAATCTACCTTAAAAAAAATACGGTAGCAACATTTAGGTTTTACAGACTTAACTTAAAGTTACAGTAAAAAAAACGCATTTCATTATCTGAAATTATGTTAATTTACAGACCTATTGATGTACTAATCTGCTTTGTACCATTATAATACACTGAAAACCATCAAACACTGTGGAGATAAGAATCACATGATGAATCAAAGCTCATCACAAGCTGCTCTTCACAAGAATGTTAATATTAATATATAGAAGCTGCACAGTGTCAGTCACACAAGTACTGAACACCATCATGGTATTGCATGGTAAAAAATGCAATAAACATTAATTTAACATTAAATGTAACATAAAACCCTAATGTAGGCTACATAACTGATTAGAAAAATCTAAGAAAACCTATGAAGAAACAGTAATTTCAACAAAAATACAAATGTGAAGTGTCACGCAGGGAATTGTGGGAATGTCAATTTACAATTTAAATTATACAATGAACGGTATTTTACTGTAAAATTACATTAAATGTATGGTTAGATCTATCACAGTTGTTCACAATATATACAGTACTACGGAAACTTTCTGTTAACCAATTTACAGTTTTTCACTGTAGCATTTTTACGGTATTGTACCGCTAAAATCACAATATTTTTTTACAGTGCATGTGTGAGGTGTCAAACCCAAAAAGAGATTAAAATGAAGTGAAAATTTTAGGGACATCCTGGACATAACTTGGAATGAGACCAGAAAGAGGTCCTGGATATTGTCACAAAAGTTGTTTTTACCAGGGTTGCTTGAAACGTTGCTTGAAATAAAATATGATTTTGTTGTTGTTGTTGTTTCAGTATAACTATTATAACAGTCATCTCTGTGTGCTCCATATGCAGCACATCAGGAAATGACATGCAGGTGTCTCATAAAACACTAGTGCAACAACTACTACAACAGGAATGCTGAAAACATGGTTAATTAGACTTCATGAAGGCCCAGCATGTGATGCAGCGGTCGTCACGCACAGGTGGGCTGTGATAGTTGCGTACGGTTACAGTAACATTTGATGCGTTCCCACCTCCACCGACAGCCTCAAGCTACACAACCAGAGATATTTCCCATTCAGCACCAATAAACTTCCCTCCAGTCCAGAAGAGACGTGAACCACGTTCCAAATCAACATAGTGTTCACTAGGCTACTCCCTACACACAGGACATAGAAATCTACTTCACTTAACACATTTAGTTTTTTAGACAAATGTAATAATTTAAAATGCTTTGCAAATATAATAAATATTAATATGAATAAATAAAGGGTTAGGGTTAGGGTTGGTTAGATAAAATAAAATAAAATAAAATAAAATAAATCTGTGAAATGTTCTGTAAAAAAAGCTGCTGTAGTTGCCAGAACCTGTATACAGTATACCAACATTTTAGGTTTTATGGACTGCACTTCAATTTACAGTAAAATAAAAAACTGTACATTTGCTTCATTAACTGATATGACCCACTAAAATCTGTTTTCTTTCTTCTGTTTCAGGTCTTTTATCTCTTCACGGGAAGCTTTTCCACAAACTGAGGTAAATATTAAAATATAGAAGGTGTCATACAGTCATATACAAAATACCATCATGTTAACACACATGACACTAAAATAATACAATAAACATTAATTTAACAACATAAGATGTAACATAAAATGTACTAATGTGCATAACTTGGAAAAAATATATGAGAAAAAAAATATTAATTACATTACCATTAATCAATTAACAGGTTTTTACCATAGCATTTTACAGTATTTTACCGTTAAAATACCTTTTTTTTTTACAGTGAATATCATCAAATGCAAACAACTATATACAAAAGATATACATTTTAATTAATATTTCAAATTGAACTTAAATTGTTTCAGTTCATTTTTAAACTAATATGATTGGAATTAATATAAAATAAAATAATTTGATTAATCACACCTGAAACCATGTGAAAAATGTCTGGTGAGAAGATTCATATGAAAAAAAGGTTAATATGAACAAAAGGGGATTTAATGAATTAGTTAAACTGTAGCCTATGCGTGTGTCATGTGACCCGTGATCATGATAAGTCATGCATGATAAAAGTCACATAAAGAATTCATAGAAACTACAAATGAGATGAATTAAACTGAAGAAAAACGACAAACTCTCTATGAATTCCTCATTGTATTAAACACTTTGCATTTATTAAAAGCATTTGGCTGAACATGCATTTATCTAGCAACGGTCTCGTATATCTCGCTGTGCTTCGGACATTTGTAACGTTCTCTGCTGGATGTCAAACCAACGTTATGTGATGAAACGTTTTATTGAAATTAGAGTCTGTCACCATTTCCTCATCCTCATGACTATGACTATGACTTTTTGTCTTGTGTGAATCACATAAGCAGATTAGAGTTTAGCAGAATGTCCAAGCTGTTCTTTTAAAATCAGCCATTATTTCCCAATGTGATTTCATTAATAATCATAGGTATTCAGGAATATGATGTGATGTGACAAAGATTTGAACCAAACATGCTGTCAATCTGACAAGCGTACTAACAGAATCTAAAATGTAAACGCATATTGTAAATGTA
>NW_027509119.1:4837500-4917500 GCF_051911475.1 Siphateles boraxobius | reverse complement strand
AATCAACAAAGAAAACGAGAACACATAACATAACTTCTACAAACTTTAATGCAGAACTCTGAACAGAGAAAATTGAAAGCTTCAATACACTGAGACAGGCAATAAACAAAACAATGGACAGGTGTGAAACTAATGAGAAACCATGGTAACAAATGAACTAGAACTCAGGCAGAGACAATAGGTGCATCCACACCATGTCGTAATTTCCGTAATTAGGAGATTTCGACTTGTAAAAAGCGTTCACTTCTTCGTGGAGCTCGTAATTACAACTTTTCTGAGAGCTCCTACTTGACACTGTTCCACCTGACCAGATTCATTTAGGCATTGATAGTGTTGCCATAAAAAATGCATAATTCCCAGTCTGACGATGTGAACAGCTCCGAGTCACGTATTGTCATCTCAAACTAAAAAAACGGTAATTACAGCATGGCGTGAACGCAGCAAATGACAATGAAAACCATGACATATAACAGAACAACATTATGAAACTAAACCAGACATGATCGTGACAGTTGTCAGATTGACAGCATGTTTGGTTCAAAGACTCTTTAAGGGTGTAAACAAAATAACCACACTCATAAGGCCTGCCCTCTTTAATTACATAATTATAGCCAAAATCTCACGTCCAGATGGTGCGTTCACAGACACTCTTTAAACTATAGGAATTCCAGTCAGGTTGCAGGATGCCACATCCAGTCTTACTTGACCAGACTTACAGACTTACGTTTTTTGAACATTCTTCAACAAGTAGTAACATTAAAAAAAGAAAAAGAAAAAAAATAGACAAAACATCTAGCTAAAACATTTCAGGAAAAAAACGCTCAATGAACGATATAAATAGTGTTTCTGTGCTATCGTTTTGAGAACATTAATAACTCTTTCCCGCCAGCATTTTTGGAAAAAAGTAACCAGACAGCATCAGCGTTTTTGATAATTCTCACAAAAGTTTCATTGCCCCCAGAAGATTTTGTTGTATGAATATCTGAAGACCGCGTTATTTTACATATGCATCTGCTTACATATGCAATCGCTTGTTTCTACTTTTACTTCACATGTCTTTTGATCTGGATACTCAGAACCCTTTCAGAAGATGCGCAATAGCGCCCCCTACCGTATAACCGTCATTATTTTAATGACCCCATTTCCGTCAATGGCGGGGAAAGAGTTTTTATTCTATTAACATAACTGGAAGAAAGTTTGTTCATAATTTTGAGAAAATCTTAGACAAAGTTCCCTTCAGCTGGGGAGGCGCCACTCAGTTAATGATTGGATCAATTTTCAAGAGGTCCACTGGATACTTCAATTTCCAATTGTGGATATTTGAGCAAACAGAAGCGCAGATGAACCCTTACCAACACCCAAAATGCTGAACCCCACTTTTCAAAGCAAGAAAGTGGTTGTCTTTGAGGAATATTGTCCTTTAGAGTTTCCGGCCAAAAATGAACCTAGGGCTAAATAACACATGGGTACCGAGTCAACCGCTCTCTGTGATGCGTTTTCATGATAATCAAATGTACCCAGTTTTAACGTTATTTTTAGTTCAACCACAGATTAGTTTATAACGCTAGTGTATGGGGCATCGAATAAGTCAGAATAAAAATCGCTAGTTAATACCACTAACAAAGCTCAAAATAGCCTCACACTAACACGGTAGCATGATGAGGGTCTCTACCTGCAAACCGAAGCATTGAGAACTTTGTAAGTGTACAGACGGTTTTTATTTGTTATTATTCGATGCCCCATACACTAGCGTTATAAGCTAATCTGTGGTTAAACTAAAAATAAAGGTAAAAATTGCTACATTCGATTATCATGAAAACGCATCCCAGAGAACGGTCGACTCGTTATTTACCCCTAGGTTCATTTTGGGCCGGAATTGTCCTTAAAGTTCCAGTGCTCATTAGTGGGCCTGGATGGTGAAATGGCCGCACAAACATGGTTGCCATTCACCTGTCAGACTGCGTCACTGCTCAACGGGGTGATGGCAGGAGCGAGGCAGGCGTCTGAGGGAGCGGGGTGGGGAACAGGGGTCATATTTGCCATCAGGATCAGACACAGGAGCAGTGGCAATGTGCTCCTCGATCCGTAAATTTTGGACCCTTGTCTATTGTTTCCAAACTAGGTCAAGGGCCTGTGCTATCAGAATCAATCTGAGTTGTAGATTGATTGAAAAAGGAGGGGTAATGTGGTTTAAAAATATGGTTAAGCATATAGAGGGACACAAGCCCTGAAAATCCCGTGTTGCCATGGTTAAGCTGCAGTGCATCCAAGGATGTAATTAGTGATGGTGGGCATATGGAGCTTATCATTATGTAACTGTATGGCAACTCATGGGAAACAATATGGACCGGCCGCAGAATTGTATGGAAAAATGGAGACCATTGTGTAAATGCTCTCAGATGAAAAATCAGGAAACAAAAGGTGATCGCTAACATGATGCATTTGCATACATATGTTTAGACACAAATTGAGAAAACTGCTCAAACATGTAAAGGACATGACGGCTCTAAAACAGACATAACAGAGCTTCAGAGACCTTCTGCAGAGCATTGTTTTCTGACCAAAGCTTGATTTGATTCCATTGGATGAGATGAGGATGTATGGGTTTCTTTAAATATGAGAGATTTTATTTTATTTTTAAATTTATTTTATATATATATATATATATATATATATATATATATATATATATAATTTTTTTTTATAAAAGTTGAGCCTCAAAACAATGTTGATGTTTGCCATGGTTCTATGGTTGTCTTAAATAAAGAAGAAAAAAACATACAAGAAAATTATATGGCCTTATCACACAATTCCACTATTACAAGGCCAAAACATGTTAACCGAATTGAGATAAATGTCTGCAATTTTGGTTTTGGACAACTGGCACATAAGTATAGATCTTGGTAGCCCACAAATTTGTGTAATGGAAAACAATCAGACCTAGGTAATTAATTAATTATTTAACTTAGCGTTATAGCTAATATCTACTTATTGAACAAAGAAGGAAACTAACTATGGGATAACAAAAAGTGACACTAAAATATAGGCCATAGATGTACCACGAATCCCAACCTACCCATAACCCCCAAATTCTAATCTGCTCCTAATCTTGAACTGAGATAATCAAAGAATAAAACCGTATTTGTTTGCTTTTGTTTTAGCGACCACATAAGCTCAGTAAACCTTGTCCATTCAATACCCACTTTACCTCATGATCCCAGATTAGAGAGACTAAAACAGGCGCGTCCTGCAGGATATTTAGGAGTTAATTGATAGACGTGTGATAATCAATAAGTCTGGCATCTGTGAATTGGGATTAGTTTTAGAGGACATAATGTAATTATATGGATTGCAATGAGCAAGTTTGTGCATCCGTGTTAGCAACGAGCACAGTTATATTTCTAATTAAATAATCAATGTGGCTGACAGCCATAGAGCTTGTAGTAAAATACTTAAATCTCCCTCGGTGAACTCTTTAATGCGCTTTAACTGATTAACTGATAACTGCCAATAATATAGTTAATTAAGCCAAGGTCCAAGAAAAAACTGCCTCTGGTTCAGCAACATCTTCTCTCTTATTAAAAACATCAATGACTTAAGTGAGTTTAAACAGTTTGTTTAAACTGAAACGATTTATTACAGCATTCAGGTTCACATTAGTTTTAGAGCTGTATGTAAAAGAAAGTAAAAGATAAAAACAGCCAATCAAACACAACTGACCAGAGTATGAAAAACAGTGCTAAAATTAATGTTACAGACCCTCATATCTAACACAGCAGAAACAATGAGCTGACTCAGACGCTATTTCTGGAAGAGCATATTTTTATTACACACATCACAGTCTAAATATATAATTCTTTGTTCTTTGTTGTTGCAGTGACTGTGTTATATCAGTCAGTTTTCAGTTGTGTGTAAATCATTACAAATTCTCAAAGTCTAATTGTTTTCAACTACTATTGTTGAACTGTTTAAAATAATCTAGGATCTGAAATATGTGCCATGAGGGGAAAAAAAGACAAAAGTAGGCTGTTTAAATGTTCAAATATCTTAACAATATGGGCTGGATCATAGTGTAACTAAAACAGACTATGCAGGACTGACAAGAGTAATGTGAAACACCGGAGCATAGACTTTAGATAACACCAAGCGATGTTAAACTTTAAAAATAGGTCTCTGTAAAAAATGTGCAAATGAGTGGTTTGGTTTATGAGTAAAGGCATGTTCACACCACTATAACAATAACTATATTAGCGAATAATAATGCTATGTTTATTATAAGCGCGAGCTGCAGTTTTGTCAACTGTCTCTTTAAATGAAAGGATTGATTCTGATTGGCTGTCAATGTTTTAATCACTCATCAGCTGTAAAAAAAAATCGTTCTGAAAGCGATTCCAATGGTATTGTTTCTCTGTACCGTTATCATTATAGTTGTGGTGTGAACTATTATATTTAGAATGATTTTTAGAACTATGTCTTTATCAATTATGGTTATAGTTATCGTGCTTGGTGTGAATGGGTTTGGGGTTCGAGTTTTGGGGTAAGGGTTTGGTCTACAGGTAGAGATAAAGTTAACAGTGTAACAACAAATGCTAAATGCAAGTATGCAATTATAATGCAGCGACATGTACATATTTAACACATTTATTACATCAAATGGTTAAGCCATACAGTATAAAGCCGCCTAATATAAACTGTGACCAAAGTTATCACTGTCCAAAAAGCTTTAAAGGCCCACTGAAACGTGCCTTGAATGATGCATTGACGTCATTTCCACTGAAACTGGAAGCTAAGGCGGGACATATTGAATGTCTCCTCCGCCTTTTCAAATATCCAATAGTGTTTAGTTTAACTCACAGACTGCGAGTCGTACTTGACAGCACCATGGAAATGAATCTAAGCGTTGATACGTTGGATTCAATAGTAACGTTAGAGATGTGAATAAATTCTAGCCATTTCATTCTGAAAATGGAATACAATTCGAGCATTTGAGCAACCAAACATACATCTCATTCTTTTGAATTGATTATTTTTTTGTGAACCGGTCAAACCAGTTCACCAAATCGAGCTGAATCGTTCAAAACAGATTCAATGGATCAACAGATCCATTTTTCTAAAGTTACTCGCTTTCGGACGTGCCTGACAGTCACCCCGACTCAAAATAAACAATATCCCGAGTATATGTTACTCCAGTAACTCCGACAGTTAACTGATGAGCACGAGCAGCTGACACTGAACATGCATTTACTACCGAACGCACAGTCAGGTACAGCAACAGATGGTATTTATATCATAGGGGGAGGGACACTTCAGATTCTAGAAAGCATTTGATTGGACAGAAGATGTGATGAGAAGCTATAGTCCGCAGTGACGTCATAAAAATCCGTGATCCATTTTAGCGGAAATGAGAGACTCTATGTTTTGAGTGCACATATCTCCTAAATGAGATTTTTTTCATTGTTTTGGAACACACCAGCTTATTTATAACATTAAGGCTAACTTATTCATCCTAAGAGCTAAAAAAAAAAAAAATTGATTTCAGGGGGGGGGGCTTTAAACTGTCAGGATAAACCAGACTCAGATAAAGATAATCAAACCCAAAAACTTTTTATTGAGAAACAGTAACATGGAGAAATGCAGGTTAGTAGATAACTTAATGACAACTATTGAATATTGGTTTGTGGGTAACTAAAGTTTTCTTCTATACCAGGGCTATGTTTCTCGTACAACGACGTAACTCGCTGCTTAATAGTACAATGCATCGTTGAAGAAATCAATTAGCTAGTCACGACTGTTTCACGAAACCGAACTGTCGCAAATTTGTCATTTAACCATGTTGGTTAATGATGTCACGCAGATGCTTGAGTAATAACTAACGAATTTGTTTGAGATCAAATTAATCCTAGATTTTTTGGTATAAATTACGGACATGGCATCTGAAGACTAATTTTCCTCAATTATTTTGCTTTATTTCCAGATCCAAACATACATGCGCACCCCTTCAAAAACGGCGCTTAAATTCTCAACAAACTAAAAGACGTAAATGACATCTAAATACATATTTCAAAATAAAAGATATAGATTGTACTCAATGTCAGCTTGCTTATTTTGCTCAGGATAAGGATTTATTAAGTCCACATATCATGCAAACAAGAAACTGGTTCTAACCACAAGTCGAGAGCCGTTGTTTAGACCACACAACTTAGCGATACTATTTGCAAATATTTGTTGGAAATATGGAAATATGCCAAATATGGTTTGTTGGAAACGGCCTCATTGAACTATGCATGATAACTGCCCCAGGTTGTAAGAGAATAGCACACACCTCTGTCAGATCAACGTGAATTTACAGGTTACTCTTTCCACAGAAATACAGGGATGAAGGAGATCAGACCTCAGGAGAGAGGGAGCGCTGATGTGTGAATGTGCCCGAAAGCTGAAAAAAATGCCTTTGGAGGATACATCCCAAGGTAGGAAGGGATAAAGGCACGTCCGAATCCAATGTTAGTTTCACTTCCCGTCTCCTGAGATTCCTTCATCTGATCGATTTTTGAAGGCAGCATATATGTATCCTTCGTTGCCTTTGATATCCCACAATCCTGCACTTTCCATTTGTGACAATTAAGCAAAAAAAGAAACAAGTGTCTGAAAGTTGTGGTTGGCCGTCTGTTTGTGTGTAAATGTAAGTTTTTGACTTTGATGTCCTTTATAGCGAGAAATTGCTATTTTAGTAATTAAATATTTGCTTAGTTATCACTCTATTTTGCTGTTGATCATTAAACTGTTACGCTGCCTCAGACGTATGTCCATAATCAGTTTCGTAGGGTGCCTTCAAGCGCGAACGCTGCCTACAAAGTAGTTGCCTGATAGGGCAGTGAGGCAACAAGTCAGCTGTCTACTTTTCTGGACGCAGCCATAAACATAGTGTCTCCTCCCTTCACTTCCTTTTTTTGTTTGACACATTTTGGCTCTTTCTAAAGTTGATGATATTCGGGTGGCCATCTGTATAAACCATAAATGTACGAAGGAAGTCATAGGACAAGATCTTTCACCTTCCTTTGATTGTCAGATTGGTATTGTTGGAACATGGGGATGTAAACAGCAAGCAGTCCAAGCCCAAATGAATTCTGATTCTTATAAGAATCCACAACATTAGCTAGAAAGTGTAGCTTGCCAAGTGTTAATAACTTGAAGTATATTTAAAGGGGTGGTAAAACACGATTTCACTTTTCTAACTTTATCTAGTGTGTAATGTTGCTGTTTGAGCATAAACAACATCTGCAAAGTTACAGCGCTCAACGTTCAAAGCAAAGGTAGATATTTGCTTTTAAAGAAATCAATTTCTAAGGACTACAGCAAACGGCCGGTAGGGACTACACGACATTCCTCCAGGGTTGTTGACGTCACTAACCCCTAAACCCCTCCTCCGAGAATGCGAAATAAGGGGGGCGAGGCCATTTTATATTGCGTTGGAGAAGAGTTGTTGTGGTATACTAGGCTATTGTTGCCGCAATGCTGTCGAAACGCTGTTATTTTCATCCGGATTGCAGGTCCACTTTTTTCAGCCTTCCTAGGGTCGCGGGAGTTAGGGATCAATGGTTAATTATTACTCAAATCTCGCTCTCTGTGCTGCACATTTTACGGAGGAAAGCTTCCACAATCTTCGCGAGCTCAATGCAGGATTCGCACAACGGCTTGTCCTGAAAGATGGAGCAATTCCAACTTTAAGAACAGAAGCTGTTTACGGGGCACAACCTGTAAGTATGATTTATTTTTCGTCGATGTGTTTTCCTGTAATAGTCCGTATTGGTAATTGGTAATTGTACGTTGTAGCAAGGAAGTAAACAAATGACAACGCTGTTTGGCTCTGCAAACTAGTTTGTTAAATGCTCATTCATACTTAACGTTATCCGATAAACACCTAACGTTACAAACTTTTTTTTTTATCTCAACAGCGAACTTGGAATTAGTGTAAATTATTCTTTGATTAGAGCTTTTATGTATTGTGTCTTATTTATGTATAACAACAACAAAAAACAAACCTTTCTGAAATGTCGTTTAACAGCCGTTCTTGAACAGGTTCTGCTTGATCATCTTCACTAATATTCTCTGGGTCCGATTGGTTTTATTGACGCCATTGTTTATAATACACCAAAGAACAAACTGGTAAAGGTATGGGGCGTGACGTTTCCAGAAAACGTGCACTAGACGGTTAGCGAATCACAACACAGCTAACCAATCTGAGCCCATTGCGTATTTTTGAGGGACTGGCTTCATAGAACCCAAAAACCATCAGACCGTTTTTACAAGGTAAAATGTATGAAAAATAATGCAATTTTTTTAAAAACGAAGCATGAACACATGTTACAGTGCACCCCACAAACACAATCAAGCCTTCGAAAAAATGTGTTTTAGCACCCCTTTAAAATACTGTCAGTGCTTTGAAAATGCTACAAAAAGTACCTACTTAGTTCTATCACTCTTCATTTACTCTCACTCATGTTGTTCCAAACTGCTTTCTTCTGTGCAACATAACAGAAGATATTTTGTGAAATGTGTCAAGCTTTGTTTTTGGTTTTTGTCCATACAGTGAAAGTCAATGGTCACTAAAGCTGTTTGGTTAAAAACATTGTTCAAAATATAATGTTCTGCGGAAGAAACTAAGAAAGAAAGAAATAATTTAAACTATAACTGCCCATGATTTGTAATTTAATCAAAGTTGTATTTTAGCTCATTCAAATACAATGAGGGGTTTTAAATGAATGGATGAATCAATTAGTTTGAAATGTCAAACTTGAAAAGGTAGATTTATACTAAATACTAAAAAAAATCCCTAATTTACATAATACATGGTAGGGGAACTCAACTTGGTAAATCAAATCTGATCATTTAAATGAATCCCTTCACGATCATCCTTCACCACTATTGTTGGATAAAGTAGCATGTTAATAAAAAGGCTGCACTATTGTGAAGTAGCTCAAGGGTGTGTTTCCCGAAAGCATCATTAGTCAACTATGGTCGCAAGTTCTGTCGTTATCAGCAGTTCAACGAGTCGGTGTTTCCCGAAACCATCGTTCTAACGATCATTCGCAAACAGCATCACAAAGTTGTGTGGTTTGGAACGACAGATCTCGACTTGTGGTTAGAAGCAGTTTCTTGTTTGCATGACATGTGGACTCAATAAATCCTTATCTTGAGCAAAATAAGCAAGCTGACATTCAGTCCAATCTGTATATTTTATTTAGAATTTATGTCTTTTAGTTTGTCAAGAGATTTAAAGCACTGTTTTTGAAGAGTATGCATGTGCATATGAACGAGCCTATGATTGAATCTGGAAATAAAGCGAAATAACTGAGAAAAATTAGAAAAAGTCCTCAGATGCCATGTCCTTAATATATAGCCAAACATCTAGCATTAATTCGATCTCAAACGGATTCATTAAAATAAATTACTCCACCAAGTGCGTAACATCATTAACCAACGTGTTTGAACGACAAAGTTGCGAAAATAAGGTTTCGGGAAACAGTTGTGACTAGTTGATTTCTTCAACAATGCATCGTACTATGGTAGTCAAAGCAGTGAGTTACATCGTTGTACGGGAAAATACGGTTCCACTTTATTTTGATAGTCCACTTTGGACATTCTACTAACTATAAGTAACTTTTCAACTACATGTCAACTAACTCTCAATAAAGGTTTAGTAGACTGTAGTAGACTGTAAGGTTATGGTTCGGTGTTAGGGCTCAGGTTAGTAGAAAAAGTTGACTTGTAGTTGCCAAGTTACTTATAGTCAGTAGAATATATGTTGGGGGACCAACAAAATAAAGTGTTAGCAGATATTAAGCAGACAGTCTACTAATACTCTAATGACAGTTAGTTGACATGTAGCTGCAAAATTACTTATAGTTAGTAGAATGTCTAAAGTGGATTATTGAAATAAAGTGTTATCGAAAATGCACCCCAGGTTGGTATCATAAACCAACCTGCATTTTGGTCCTATGTTTCCCTGCATGTCTTAAGTCGGGTTTGATAATGATCGATTGCGGATCTGCTATCTGCCCTGCCATTACTTTGAGTTCTCATGAAGTTAGTTTAGTTTGATGGAGGCCTTTGTAAGTTTTGCCCTCTTGGCTAAAGAGATGTAGACCTTTGAATCACTCCCTGCTGAGAGTATGGTGCCATCATTAACGTTGGCCGGTCCATTGAAGACAACGGTCTGAGGGGGTCTGTAAAAAGGACAAGCATTGTTCGCCCTGGGTGGGGTGTGGGCAAGAGGAATGTGGGCCGAACGTGAGCCATGCAAGGCCTGAGAGAGAGACACCATTGTCCCCAAAGCCACCCCCTCACACAGAGAAGAGTGAGGGAGGCGAAGGGTCAACTCTCACCAGCCGCATGCCCTTGTGGAAGACCACCGCTCCGCTCAGGGCTCTCCCAGAACAGAGGGCTTTATGCTCAGTCATGTAACCTTTACCAGGTTCCAACCATTCATCTAGAGAGATCAAACTCATTTAGGTTACGTCTACATTCAGCTGGATAATTAATCGTTTCAGAACACTCTCCGTCTTCGTTTTTAAGCGCATCTCATACACAAGGTCATCTTACTGCACATGCATAAAATGTGCCAAAAGCTCACTGAGATGATACCAAGAGACCAGACATAATAAAGTTCTCGGTTTCACTTTATTTTGATGGTTTGATTTTCACTTTAACACATTCTATTGACTATAAATCACGTTGCACCTACATGCCTACTAACTATCATTAGACTGTTAGTAGAGTATTAGTAGACTAGAAGGGGTAGGGTTAGAATAAGTTGACATGTAGTTACAAAGTTACTTATTATCAGTAGAATGTCTGTTGGAGGACCATCATATTTTATATATGTGTTTTTATTTATGTGTCTTAATACCAATTGCCCTAATGTTTTGCCTAATGCAGGACAGCAATTGCAAGTACATTTTCAGTCATCTTTGCAGGAATGTACAAAGCAATGTTTATCTTTAGGAACACTGTGAAAGTGAAAACCACATAGCTGATATCAGTACAACATGTCACATTACTAAACATGCGTCGCCATTTTCAAATACCTGTGTTTTTACAGTCCACACTACAACATAAAACAAAGTCAAACGTATCCACTTGGGAAAGCGTCTTCAAAAATTCATTCATTTTGTACCTGGAATAGACTTAAAGCCTGTTCACACAAATGACGATGACTATAATGATAGCAATAAAGATAAAGTTCTAAATTCGTTCTAAATATTAAAAAAATAGCAGAGTCCACACCAGAACTATAACAATAATGCCACAGAGAAACAATATCGTTGGAATCACTTTCAGAACGATTTTATCCAGCTGATGAACGATAAAAACATTGACAGCCAATCACAATCAATCCTGCTTCAAAGAGCGTGAGCATTTAAAGTGGCAGACGACAGAATAAACAGAACAATATTGTCTGCTGGGTTGGAAACTAATTTGGTTATCGTTATAGTTACATTTAGTTATTGTTCTCGGTGTGAACGGGCCTTTAGAGTTTCCAAAATGTTGATGTGAGACTCTGTCGCTAAGTTACGCTATTTTTCTACACATATGACACACAGGAACTCGCAACACTCACTTTTAGTTCCATAAAATAATACATAAATATGCACAAAGACAATTAACAGGGTGTTTAGTGGTTAATTTTTCCCTTAGTGTCATAAGATTGGACTCTAAAGCCAGTGTGAAACAATGGCACCGCTGGGTGTTGTTCTTCAGACCGCCGACTCGCCGAGTGTGTATTAATGATAAAAAAAAGATTGTGTTGGGAGGACAAAGTTTGTAAAGAAAACATCCTTTTAGATATCGCCTAAGAAAAACTAGTCAAGCGCCCTAGCAGCGATCGCGCCCTACCACAAATATTTGCTCTCATACACATAAACATACGCTACATACTAAGGACTTTCGTACGTTACTGGTGAGCTCACCTCTTATCATCTACACATCTTTATCTCGACATCCTTATTTATTTTCTTTTGTGTGTGTGTGTGTGTGTGTGTGTGTGTGTGTGTGTGTGTGTGTGTGTGTGTGTGTGTGTGTGTGTGTGTGTGTGTGTGTGTGTGTGTGTGTGTGTGTGTGTGTGTGTGTGTGTGTGTGTGTGTGTGTGTGTGTGGAAGCCCCTGGAGGTGAGCCAACTGGAAAGAAGAGGAGGGGGAGAAAACAGAGAAGTGCTTCCCTTCTCTTTTATCATCCTCTAGTGGGAAAATATGTGATAAAGAGAGCTGCTAGTTCAGAGGCACCCGGACTATAAACACAGCTCACAGGCACAAAGACCGAGCAGGTCAGGGGCCACATAGCACCGGGCCAGTGGAAAAAAAGCACCAAGGAACTCTCAACAATAGCCAGGGAACAAGCTCCTCTGAAGGGCAGAGAGTAAAGAAGAACAGGGAGCATGTTTCTGACAAGTGTTCACTTCACATTCTTCCGCTTTCCCAAGACGCCCCTCTCCCCCCACAGTCTTTTCCTCTGTGTCTCATATCACACTCGCTCCATATGGCAGTGCAATTATCACACTAGAGTAAGATGTTGGTCGTGCACTCACTTGTCGTTTAGTTTATATTGCTCAAGCTAAGCGAGGAGTGGCATGGAAAATGTTGAAACAGAATCTTAGCAGACAATTTGCTTTAATGATGTAAGGAACGAGGACACACAGGTGAATTATTGAAAATGAATGCACACTCAGAGGCAGTACAGCAGGCATGTCATAAAACACCTCATGTGTGCGTTCATTTTCAGTTAATTGGTTGCTACATTTACATGAGGTTATCTCAAGACATTTTTATCTCGTCTTTTTTTAACCCATAAAGTGTCTTTAAAAAACTTTCTTATGCCACTGTGTAAGTGCTTAGAAACAGCATCACTCTAAGCAGTAATTGGAGTAACAATGTTGTGTTTGTGTGAGAAAGAGAGTAATCTAGCATGTGTGATTATCTGCGTCTGCTGCAGATCTCAGCATTGCATTCCCATTGGTTTAGTTACTGGTAATGCTTTATTTTCAGGTCACGCTGTAACACATGTTGCATGTACGTACAACAGTTATACCATTAAACTCTGCATAATTACAGGTAACTAACCCTTAACCAAACCCTAACCTTAACCCTATAGTAAGCATATGTAGTTAATTAATATTACTTAGATGGGTAACACTTTATTTTACTGTTTCCTTGTTACACATGTTACATGTAGTTACTGTAGTAATAAATATAAATGATGCATAATTACATGCAACTAACCTAAAGCAAACCCTAATCATATCCCTGACCCTCTAATAAGTGCATGTAGATGTTATATATTATGACTCACTACTTAAAAGCATAATTACACTTAAAATAAAGTATAACCCTTAGTTTTTATTTGTGTAATTACACTGTAACAAAGACACCTGAAAATAAAGTGTAACGGTTTAATCGTAACGTATATCATTAGTTATTTTAGTAGTAGCGGGTTACCATACATGAAAAGGTTCTGTGTTTCTGCTTAAATTGACATTTCCATATATATTAAAAAAAGGTAAAATTAAAGTTATTATAAAAAATAATATTTTTTAATATATATAATAGAATATATATAAAGTATTATATCAAAAAATAATATTGTGATGTTAAAATGTTTAAATGTTTCTAATTAAAACAAATATATGTGACAAAAAATCTAAAGTGCTTGACAATTTTAATTAGAATTGCCCTTAATTCAAAAATCTGTATGGATCATCATTTCACAAAGTGGATTGGAACCGGACAGCAAACCTGCAACCTGCAATTTCATAGTCATTCAGTTAAATACAATGAATCAGCAACTTCAACCGAACAGAATAATGATGAATATCACATTATATTTAAAAGCTTTCAGAAGTAGTCCTGTGGCGATCTTAATTTCAGCTTTGCATTCATCAGACGCGGGATGGCCATCAGTTTAGCGTGAATGTGCTGAGACAAGTGTTTTTGGCGCCTGACGGGGATTAAGTCACTAGATGTGCGCCACACTTCCCAGATGGTGGGGACATTCCGGCTGGCCCGGGCTGCTTTTGAAGGGAGGGGAGAGGGGATAACTAGCTTTTCCACCTGGTCGTCTCACCTCAAAAGGCGAGAGAGGGAACAATGCAAATTAAACGATGATGAAGTGGAGGGGTGATCCATCTGCATCCTTAATGTCAGATGCAGTCCACACACACACACACACACACACACACACTCAAAGAGGACTGGACACTCACCACATCCCTCCCTAATCCCCTTGGGATGATTTAGGCCCGTGTCTGGGGCAGATGGGCTAGGTTGGTGCACTCTGGGCACGGGGTGAGCGGTAAGCGCTAATGCCATAGCAGATATTTACCGTTGACCTTAGTGTTTGATCCTATTAGTGGCTGGATGGGAAGTTGGGCACTGAAATGACGGGGCCCAGAACTCTGCTCATCTAACTGGTGTGTGTGTGTGTGTGTGTGTGTGTGTGTGTGTGTGTGTGTGTGTGTGTGTGTGTGTGTGTGTGTGTGTGTGTGTGTGTGTGTGTGTGTGTGTGTGTGTGTGTGTGTGTGTTTGGGGGGTCGGGGTCACTTGGGACTCAGTCCACGTCCTGCCACTGGATAGTGACCCTGCTATTCTGACCTCACTAAAGACATATACTGCCCACAGAACAACATGCTGGGCCGTGTGACTTACAATACCGTATATGAATTCTGCATTACTGAGAACCAGCCGTGCCTTTGTACCTCCCCGTGTGAAAAAGAAGTGCACTTAATTGTATTGAATGTGCACTTAACTGTAAAAAAAATTCTAACCTCCCCAACTCAAAATTTTCTAGTGACTGGTCACATCTTAATTTTTCAGTTTGCCCAAGTGAAATTCTGCAAATATAATTTTATCAATGAAAATTTTGAGTTGGGAGGTTAGAATTTTTTTTAAAGTGTTGCGGTCTAAACGTATATTAATGTTAGTGAAATAAAAGTCCACAAAAGGATACTTAAAGAGAGTGCACTTTCGTGACACACTTTTAAAAACAGCACTTTGTAATAATGCCAAATTAAATGTTTGGTTACACTTTATTTTAAGGTGTCATTGTTACAGTTTAATTGAATATTTAAGTACAGTGTAATATTAATTAACTACATGTACTTACTATAGGGTTAGGGTAGGATGAGGATTTGGTTGAGGGTTAATTGCATGTAATTAGGCATAATTTACTGTTATTACTATGGTAATTACATGTTACATATGTAACAAGGACACTGTAAAATAAAGTGTTACCAAATGTTTTAATTCAAAACATAAAATCTTTGCGTTTTAATATTCTTTTATCATGCTTTAAAAAAGTGCACCTATTTTAATGTGTTGACTAACAAACTAAAGCACATTTAAAGTTCTTGATTGTAATTTTAACTGCATTGTGTTATTCAATATTATTATTATTAATAATAACATTATTAATATGATTAATGCAAAATTCATCATTGCAAATGTGTGATTACAAATATATTAAAATGCATGACATATGAGTTTCAATTCAATTAAAGACACCGTGAAATACAAATTATTAAGAAATTACATATAAAGATAAGTCCTTCTTGGGGCAAAAATGCAATTTCAACTAATTGCATTAAATATAAATTTAAACTACAATATGTTTTAATCCAATTGTAAATACAGTAGCATTCACTTAGTTGTGGCAACATTATACATTCAGTTCACACTTAATATTATTTTGAAGAATGTTATTTCTGTAATAAGTGCTCTTTTTTAAAGTATGCTAAAGTGTACTGCAAGGGTGCAATCATTAAAGTTGATTAAAGTTTGGTAACACTTTATTTTAACCAAACATTATTAGATGATGTGATGCCAATGAAAATGTCAGGTATTGTCAAGCCATCCTATTTCAGCCTGTAAACCCTTAAGGTCTATGTACTTGTAACAATGTACTTATATTTACTTAAATAAGTTATCAGCACTGATTGCACACAAGTAAAGTGTATACTACTATGCAGTTTGAACACAGATGTACATATTGCGAGACAAACACAAACGAAAAGCACTGTTTCCCCACACTCATTATGAGTTGAATGTCAAAAAACTTGAGAACAAATTCTGTATTCATCGTATTGTTCATATTCTTTTGTTGATTTGAAGCCCTTATTAGCAAGAATTTGCTTTTGTTGTTTTTATCCAACTGAAATTTGACAGACAGTCATCTGGCATATTTAGTATTTCCCTAAACAGGAAGCATTTCCATCATGAGACTGAGTGCTTCTACTAACAAAATGGTAACTTCTTTGGAGAAACTGAATAAAGCTATAAAGCAGATATGCAATGTCATGTGCCTTATAAAAAAGAAGGAAACTTTAGCATACTTCAAATAAGAGTAGCCCTAGTTATTATGGCAACAATATAGTCTGAGAGAATATACTGTACCTAATGTTTTTTACAGACACATACGTTCATGTTAATTGCAATTAAATTAAAATATATTTTGTTCAAATTTATATTAGATAACATCATTATACGTAATTTCATAATTTCTTCTATTTTCATTGAAATATAGTTACAGTTTACTGATGAATGTACTGAATAGTATTTATGGTGAACCAAGGTGTCCTTGTTACAGTGTAATTATACATTTAAGTCCTGCGTAATCATTTCATTATCGTTATTTTAAAGCTGGAGCGCTACAATGATTTTTCGGCGCATGCTAAGAAGAAACAAGTATGAGAGAGATGGAGAAGCTAAAAGAACAGGATGAGAAAGGAGGAATGAAGGCTATACATAAGCAGAGCTCATTTTCACTGGCAGTCTGAGTGTGTGTGTGTGTGTGTGTGTGTGTGTGTGTGTGTGTGTGTGTGTGTGTGTGTGTGTGTGTTTGTGTGAGTGTGTGTGATGTCACCAGGATCTGCTGCCAAATCTGTGAGAGTGTGTTAGGGGAGCGTGGCGGCTGGCTGGCCCCCCAAGCAGGCCGGACTGCTGGAAGCAGAACACAAACCTCATTTCCAAAAGAGAGAGAGGCAAGAAAAAAAAGCAAAAACACACAAGCCTCTCTGATTAGGGCATGAGCCCAGATGAAAGGCGGCAGGGCCAATCAGTGATGAGTTAGGGGCACCCAGGGAGGAAGTGGGCCCACCACAGGCATTCTGGGCCGTCTAGTTGTTACTATTGAAACGGCTCCCAGAAACAGAAACAAATCATAAAAAATGGGGGCGGGGGGGTGGGGGGGGGCGAGGGGGAGGAGGAGTGCACGCTGTAGAAAATGTTATTATAATCAACTCTCCCTTTTGCAACAGTATCTGAGACGTGATCTGGAAGAAAGTTCAACCATTTTCTTTTCCCTCACAAGGCATGACGGCCTCTACTCGCCCCGGTTTTACTTTTTTTTAAATGTTGGTTTTAACTTTGTGCGGATGTTAGGTCAGGATAAACTCTCCCACTGAATGACATCACTCCGTCATGACTGATGCCCATTGAACTGCACTGCCAGATGTGGTTTGTTTCTTATGCAACAATGCGATCCTTTAACAATAAGTGTAGCTCAGATTAGCAATGCCGTGTTTTCTTTTAGATTCGGTTAATAATGCACCCTGGTCGCATTCAAATCTTTGAATACAAGCTGTATTTGGTTGTTGATGCATTCGAATACCGCATTGTACTGATGTGTTAAAAGATTTAGCGTAGTTTTGATATGATTTAGCTTTATAACCAAACCTCACTTGTAAAAATGCTTGAGCATTGAAGTGAACATTCATGTCTTGTCGAGTATTCCCATTTGAGATGTGCACACCAATATGCAGACAAGGTGTGCAAGAAGGGTTAGGAGAAGATGTATGGGCCACGTAGGAAAAGACAGACCCCACAGGTCAAAAGGTCACTGTCAGCCCACTTGGACACCGCAAGCCTTTCCAAACTCATGGTCAGGGATCTTCAAAGCCTTTTCCAAAAAATATATTATAAAATCACTGCTTGGAATACCAGAGACTTGATACATTGGTACTGTATACCCATTAATGTGTTCAATGACACATTGTCTGAATCCATAAAAGGGAAAGTGTTCAAACCTTCAAAGAAAAAGAGTGGAGATATTATTTTCACTTGTTTCAGTCCAGTTTGTTCAGAATCTGTGACGCCCTAAAGAAGTGATAATGTAAATCATCATTCTTCACCCTGAACATCAGCAAATCAAGATAGTTCTGTGTTCGACAATTAATCATCTGCTTGTGTCATTTATTTATCATCAGCTAAGTTCAAGGAATAGGAGAGAGAGCGGCATCAGCACTGGTTGGATCATTTAGTCTACGTTTTAATGAAGATTATTGTGTGTTGAGTGTCTGCGACTTTGTTTGTGCATCAGCTTGTTGAAGAGGTACTCTACTCATCTGTGGCACGTGTGCAGTAGCGCTGTCATATCTGGCCATTACATATTATAGCCTATAATACGTTCTCACACATTTATTTTTTAACATTTTCGGAGTTGTTAAATTTACATATGTGGTTTCAACAACCAGATGCATAACACTTGCCAAGTTTCGTTTGGAATGCGTTTAAAACCTCATGATGTAGTTTGAGTGATCGGATTTAAATGTTTCGGAGGGCATTTTTATCAGATAGCTATCTCATCAGAGAAAATGCATGAAGTGATCATGTGTAAACAGGCCCTAAGACATGAAGGTGATAGATGAGTAAAACATTGAATAGACTTTTTTTTCAATGGTCCACTTACTGTAACTTAACTTTCAACTAACTCTCATTAGCGTTCGGATTAGGTTCGGATTAGTAGAATAAGTTGACATGTAGTTGTACAAAGTTACTTTTAGTCAATGGGTCTGTTGGGGAGCATTTAAATAAATGTATACTAATACTCCAATGACTGCTAGTTGACATAGTTGCAAAGTTACTTATAGTTAGTAGAATGTCTAAAATAAACCATCAAAATAAAGTGTTACCTTTTTTTTTAGTTGCTTGTCTGTTTGCATGCAGTTAGAAAATAGTTTTACTTTTTGTAACATTTTTTGTAACACCAGCATTCAGTCATGACATTTGGTCCGGAGACATGCAGGTTCTGACATGCAAGTTGCATTTTTTTTTTTTATTTGAGGGTGAATAATTACTTATTTTGTTCTATTTCTATTTTATGGTCTTCTTAAAATGCATCTTGAGGAACTCACAGAGGAACAACACATGAAGGTAATGGTTTCTGTTTCTTCCTCACATTTCCATGGAAGTGAAGTCATAAAAAGAGAGAGGAGAATGACATGCTTTGAGCATGCACCACAAAATAGTTGCGGACGAAACAGCGGCAACTTTGGGTTTCTTGGACTGAGATTATAAGGCAGTGCTATTACGTTTTCCACTCTAAGATTTACCCCCCATTCCCTTAACCCAGTCTATTCCGCAGCTTGCACATGTTTGGTGGGACTCTTCCACTGTGTGTTTCACATTCTGCCACACTCTTAAACCAGACTCTCAGACAGACGATATATGAGGCACAACACTTGACTTTTTTTCCTCTTCCAGCCACACGAGATGGATAAGCAGAAGGACGCAAAACAGCATGTGTTGCTCCCTTTCATCTAGTATAGCCTTCTACAGAGGCAGCAACTGTTTATTTTTCCTGGTGGTATGGTAGCGTTACCAGACTAACGATAAGAGGCCTCTGTAAATAAAATTGTTTATAAGAAGCGTGCAAGCTGGCCAGATCTACACCATTAGTATGAGATTTCAATTTATTCCTGGCTTCTTTTTGACAGTGCAAGAACCCTTATACATAATTTGGGCTTAATGAGAAACATATCCAAAATGTTCTTACTCCACAAAACCCACACAAACATAATACAATTCAATTTGATGGTCTCCGTCAATGTCAATGTTAAGTCAATATCTTTCTTTGACTTAATCGTATTAGAACAGATAGATCAGTATCAAGTCAAGTCAAGTCATCCTCATTTATATATCGCTTTTAACAATGTAGATTGTTTCAAAGCAGCTTTACAGAGATAAACATATAATTTAAGGTAACAGAGATTGGTTTGGTTTTATAGTGGCTCTTGAAAAATGTTTTTACCAACTAAAGTTAGTTTTGATTGTTTCACTTCCGTCTAAATGATCATTTGTTATTAAATTAGGGGCCGCTAAGACGACACCGTTCTCTCTAAACAGACTTTAAACGTGAACCTGTGATAGACGCTGATGGCGTTCACATGCGCATTAAGAATTGATTCTATAGTTATGTGCGTTTGAATATATGTGCGCAGGTTTGTAATTCCTTACAAACCATGCCTAAACAAACTACTTGTCTAGAAATTTTGATGCAGAATTTTTATTTTATCTTATCACTTTGGGTAGGTACGCGAACCGAAAAATTCCACAACGCTTTATCTGTAGAGTGGTGTAGGGATCCTCCATAGGGAGAGGCTAGTTGGCACTTCAGCACTGCATTGTCATCAGGTCCATGTGAAAATCCTTCGTCAGATCTGGAAACGGCCTGGATCCAGCAGGCTGCGGGAAAACCTTGGGATAAACAAAGACACTAAAATTAGCGTAGATGCCATTCTTCTTATGATGTAACGAGTACATCAGGATATGAGGGAAGTGTTCCCAGTTCCGGCTGACCTAATCTAAGCAGCCTAATATTGAATTATAGAAGGCTATAGAGTGTTATGTGAATGCTAGGTCAAAGAGAAGTGTTTTTAGTCTAGCTTTGAACTGACAGACTGTGTCTGATTCCCGGACAATGTTAGGAAGATTGTTCCAAAGTTTTGGTGCTAAATAGGAAAAGGATCTACCGTCAGCAGTCGATTTATATAATCTAGGTATTATCAACTGGCCGGAGTTTTGAGATCGCAATAGACGTGAAGGACTATAATGCGTTAAGAGCAGTGGTCCTCATGTCTTGCATTTGGAGCAAATGGCCTAGTTAAAATTCAGCATGGGGCCCCAACCATTTTCAGGGGCCCTCTCACGTTGTTATGAGGCAATAATAGTTTGGTTAAATTTGCTAAAAAATGTTGAAAAATAAGTGCCAATATCCATTGTAATCCACTGTAAGCGACCAATATCCATTGTAAGGATATTGGAAATCTTAATCCATTTACACTGAATCAGTGTTAGAAATTGTGTTTAAAATGTAAATCTCCAGCACTAAACTGCTTCAGACTTGGTGTATCCCACCATATTTACACTTTCTACATGACAGAAAATATTTAATCACAGAGCAGTCAAAATACGTCTACATTGTCCAAAATAACATCACTGTTAATTTCCCTTTAATTGTATTGTTTAATCTCTGACACAATCATCCATACATGATGTCACCACTTGTGGGTGGGGCCTCACCTCATGGTTAGAGGGGGAGGGAGGGGGTCAAGATTTGTGGAAGGCCACTGCTGCCAGTTACAGACTAACCTTAGTCAAAGACAATCAATAAGGACAAAGTGGAAGCTCCAATTATCCTGATTATGGTCTTGAATGTGAGTGCGAGAGGCAGCCATGTGCAGTGTTTCTGGACATTTCTGATAGACATATATTATAGATCAATACTGCATGAAGCAAAATCATGCAAATTCTTTCTGACAGGCAGGACCATAACCCCCCATTCATGGGAAGATCATCTGCTGCTTGCATCCTCAAAAACTCAATCCCCGCAAGCATTTATTTGCGAGGTATGGATTACATAGGAATCCTTAACATCAAGCATATGAGTGTCTGTTTGCAATCCACATGTTTTGATTGGAAAGCATGCCTTTGCAATTTTTTGATAAGCAAGACAAGAAACCGCTCTGATTCCATCTGTTCCAGACTCCTCATAGTATATCTCCACTAGACCGGATGATGGCTTCCTTTAAATTGCCTCAAATAGTAGCTTTGGCTCTCAACATAGCACTATACACAATTATTGCCATATTAGCTCAAACCTCAGTTGCAGCCCAAGCAACAGACATGGGAATTTACAATGAACGGGTTGCTTATTTGCACAAGCTGTCTGCATTTTAGAGTCATTTGAGGAATCATACAAAGTCAGGTAATGACACAATTTCCATCTTGAAGACCAGTTGCATACTACTGCAATCAAACATACTTTACTGAGACTGTACATCATCACTTACCCAATGTGATGAAGGCCCTGTTTCCACATGGTATTAAGCCTGCCTTTAAGTTCACCTGGGAAACTCAGAAAGTCGGAGTTCACTTCTCATTATGACGTCACACATTCAAGACGGAAACAGAATACGGAAGTATCCTAATCAAAAACAAAACAATTATATTGTGAACAATAAATCCAAATAACTACATCTGAATTAAAAATGAAAATGAAAAATATTCATTACTATCACTTGTAACACTAAATCTGAAGCAAACCATAAAATTTATAAGTCATTAAACCTAGTCACTACAGACTTGCTTTCCGATTGATCTCTACATGGATTATAGATTTACTCATAGAACAACGTTTCTTCCATCTTTCGAAACCAACAAGCTCCCTCCAACATCACATCTCGGCAGCTTGTGTATCACCTAGAATTTTGAGTTTCACTTGTAAATACGGCTTGCTCTGTTGTAACTACCAGATTCTCCTGTCAACCCTCAAGACAAAAGGCATCTCTGAAACCGCACTCCAATGGTTCAAGTCCTCCCTCTCAGGTAGGTCTTTCAAGGTGTCTTGGGGGGATGGGGTGTCTAAGTCACAACATCTAGCTACTGGAGTGCCTCAGGTCTCAATGCTTGGACCACTTCTCTTCTCCATCTACATGTCATCACTAGGATCTGTCATTCAGAAACATGTTATTTTCTATCACTGCTACGCTGATGACACAACACTCTACTTCTTATTACAGCCAGATGATCTGACGGTAGCTGCTCGCATCCCGGCCTGCCTGACAGACATTTCTGACTTGATGAAGGACCACCACCTTCAACTCAACCTTGCGAAGACAGAACTGCTTGTGGTCTCAGCCAACCCAACACTTCATCACAACTTCTCCAATCATCTAGGTTCGTCAACCATAACTCTAGCCAGGACAGATAGGAACCTTGGAGCTGTGATTGATGATTAGTTGAACATCACAGACCACATTGCCTAGAACTGCCCAGTCCTGCAGATTTGCCTTGTATAACATTTGGAGGGTCAGGCCCTTTCTATCGGAGCATGTTACACAACTCCTTGTCCAAGCTCTTAAGACAGCACACGTAACACCTCTCCTCATAAAATTGCACGGTTTGCCAATTGCTGCTCACATCAAATTCAAGGCACTGATGTTTGCCTACAGAACAACCACTGGCTCTGCACCCCTATACTTGAACTCATTACTTCAGATCTACGTGCCCTCCAGAAGCTTGGATTCTACAAGTGAAGGGCGGCTTGTGGTGCCATCCCAAAGAGGCACAAAATCACATTCACAGACCTTTACCTGGACTGTTCCAAGCTGGTGGAATGACCTGCGTAACTAAACCGAGCTGCTTAGTCTTAAGTCATTTTCAAGTAACTGCTGAAGATGCATCTTTTTCGTCAACACATGACCCATTAATACAAACGCTTACTATTCTATATCTATTTTTATTTTAATGTGTACTGTGTTAGATAGCACTTGCTTATTGTTGCCCTATTATTGGTTTGACTGCTTCTATTGCTCTCCTCATTTATAAGTCACTTTGGATAAAAGCGCCTGCTAAATGATTAAATGTAAATGTAAATTGCGATATTTCGTAAAAATGGTTTTCAAATGCATTTCCTGTGACCACTTATGTTTGGGTTTTCTCTAGACACTTCCCTCGTATTTCACAGGTGCACTCAGCGAGTATGGCGCACAAATATTATTGACTGAACAAACCCATTATGTGGATTATGAGCGACTGGGAAAAGAAACGAATGAAGGGGATAAAGAAAGCAGCTGCGAGTAGGCGGTCTTCTGTGGAAAGCAATCCAGTTGAATGTGTTTTCAACTATCTCTGGAAGTGGTCAAACGTGGACAAGCTCATTAGTTTTAGATCCTGTTTACACCTGTATTTAGCGATGTCAACGTATTTGGATCAACAAAAATGCATCTTGATAATTTTGTAAACATGGCCTTAGGCACCTATATCAGTTCTTTTTAAAAAAATGCAATTGTGGTTTTATGGATATGTGTCTTTTATAATGCTCTTCTCCATCATCTCATGAATTACTGCTTCCTTGATCAATTAAAAAAGTTTGCAATTCTGTTGGCCGTTGATAGTGCAATGCTAATTGCCCCAGACTAATAGCTCTGGGTATTGTGAATGAGATACAAGCAATACAGCTAATTTACATGGAAAGAGTGGATGTATGTGCTGAAAAGAATAAGAATAACAATGTAAATAGTCATGGTGCAGCGCTATTTCAGAGCATTTTGCGCCTTGTCAAACTGCATTGCAAAATGGTGCAACCATTTAGTGAATTCTTTGAACCCAATCTACGAGGTTTACGAGGTGGCAATTTCATATGAATTTGTACAATGTGAATCAAACAAAAACATGATTATTAGAAAAAGAGTCCTAACTTTTTTAACTAACCTTCTAACCTCCCCCTAAATATATCCGCCACTGGGGCGTATGAAAAAACATACAAATCAGGTCATACAAATAAGCCACCAATTCGCTAAACTGTCTGTACACTTACAAAGTTCTCAGTGCTTCGGTTTGTATGTAGAGAACCTCATTAAGCTACTGTGGATGTTTTGGGCTATTTTGAGCCTTGTTAGTGCTATTAACTAGCGATCTCTTTTTACTTATTATATGCCCCATATACTAGCATTATTAGCATTGGCTAATAATGGAATAATATACAAATTGTTTGGACATGACACAAACAGAGAGTTTTAAAAGGAAAGCTTAGCATTAACTTTGACATGATGATGGAACAGGTAGGCCACAAGCACCTGGGGGCAGCTCCGTCAAGCTTGGTATTGACCTAATTGTCTCCGTTTGGTGGGAGTGATCAGTCTAACTGCCAGGGAGAGGATGTTTAGCACAGACAAGCTTCAGTACACAGCAGAGTTCAGACGTGGTTTTGTGACAGGTAAACCAGCCCTGTGGCAGCAGCCCTGGCCCCCACACCTTTATTTCCTTTCAAGCTGAATGACAAGGATAAACCGTGCTTAGACAGAAAGGACTCAAACACCACAGATATTTACAAAGGCATTTGAGGTCAAACATCACCGTTTACAATCGAGTACAATGGGTATCTATCCAACAATATGACAGTATTTTTTATTAGAACATCCACTATACAGCATTAATCCTCAAGATTACTTGCACTGTAGATTGTTATAGTCAAGCTTAAATGCACTATGTGTGCTTGCAATTGCATATTTGAATAAATATTGGTTTTTAATTTACATTTAGGCTTGTCTTATCTTATTTCTACGGTTTGTTGTGCATGCAAAGACAAGCTTTTTGCAAACATCCTTCTACAGAACTACAAATACAACAGGTTTTCACACCAATTATATCTGAACTTGCATTTCAGGTAGTGCTTGCAACCATTGTGTAACAGATCCGAAAAAAAGGGAGGCATGAGAAAATACATACGTTGCGACAGGCCATTTTGTCTGCTGGTTACGCCTGCTTGATCTGTGTGAAACAGACTTTTCTCTTTCATCATACCAAACCTGATTAAGATTTTGCCCTGTGCACTGCACAAAATCTGAAACCACTTAGAGGGGCTCCACGAGTGAGTGAGTGAGTGAGTGTTAGAGAGAAGGGAAAAGAGCCAGAGAAAAAAGTTGACTCTGTAAAGAATGAAAAGCTCTCGCCGCCATTAGAAGGCCATCAGACTCTGTAGGAGCCCCGAGTTCTTGGGGGGGTTGGACGTGTCTCATTATATTGGCCCCCCATTTCTAAGTCCGCGAGGATATCGTAAGATTAATTGTGGCAGCCAAAAATAACAAAAGTCCGGTTTCCCTGGAGAACCAGGCCTGTACGGGCTTGCTTTTTGAGAATCATTCACGTTGATGTCATTGATTTCATTTTAAGCATAGAGAGGAATGCTGTGTGGGTGCTTTCTTTGTGGTACTGTAGGGAGAAGATCAATGTTTCGGTATTAGTGATACCATGTCAACATACGTATGCGTATATAGTCAGAGGACAATTTATAAAATGGAGGTAAAGTGATGTCATGCAAGGGCATATTACCCCTATGGCAATGGTTAGGGTGTCCAACTTTAGTTTAACTCAGCAGGGCAGCAGCAGTTCACAGTAGCCCCACTCAGGGGTCCCTGGGGGGCCAGAATAATCAGAGTGTGGGGCCCATGCAGCCTGCACGAACTGACCCTCCCCCTGCAACGACTGAGTTCCCGCCCAGGTGGCATCCGGAGGTCATCCGTCCAACCTCAGACGTTTTTTGGCAGCAACCCTCATTTTTTGAGGGCCCCTTTTTCGGGAACTCGGAGAACATTGGGCTAAACCTGGACGGAGCTGAGTTAAAGGAGAACTCTGGCGCAAAATGAACCTGGGGTGTAATAACACATTGGTACCGAGTCGACTGTTCTCTGGGATTTGTTTTCATGATAATCGAGTGTAAAGAGTTTTATCTCTAAAAACTGTTTAGCTTATAACGCTAGTATATGGGGCATACAATAAGTAAAAAGAGATCGCTAGTTAATACCACTAACAAGGCTCAAAATAGCCCCACACTAACACGGTAGCTTAATGAGGGTCTCTACATACAAATTGAAGCACTGAGAACTTTGTAAGTGTACAGACAGTTTATTAATAATATACTTTATAAAGACAGTACCATCGTGGAGACATCTTTGGAAAACAGTCTCGACCAGTCAAACTACGAACGCCGTGCTACGAGCTGAACTGTGACTTGGAATCTCACAGTTCAGCTCACTTAGCACGGCGTTAGTGGTTCGACTGGTCGAGACTGTTTTCCAAAGATGGCTCCGCGATGGTACTGTCTTTATAAAGTATATTATTATTAAACTGTCTGTACACTTACAAAGTTCTCAGTGCTTCGGTTTGTATGTAGAGACCCTCATTAAGCTACTGTGTTAGTGTGGGGCTATTTTGAGCCTTGTTAGTGGTATTAACTAGCGATCTCTTTTTACTTATTATATGCCCCATATACTAGCGTTGTAAGCTAAACAGTTTTTAGAGATAAAACTCTTTACACTCGATTATCATGAAAACAAATCCCAGAGAACAGTCGACTCTGTACCAATGTGTTATTACACCCCAGGTTCATTTTGCGCCGGAGTTCTCCTTTAAGACATACGTAACATTTTGTGGAAACTGTAACAGAGTATTTTACTTTAATTTTATGATCAAGATAAGTTGTATGTATGTATATGTTTGCCTTTAATCAAGTATTAATGAGTCTGACACTACACTGTAAAAATATATATTTTTGGGAGGTATAAATAAAAGTCTTATAGTCTTTCTATTTAAAAAAAATGTGTTACTTGTACTAATTTAGTACTTGTAAATTAACTAGCAGTAAAATTTGTGAGTAAAAAAACATTTTCTAGACCATTTTTATTGTACTAGCAAAAAATTGTAATTTAGTTTTTTTTTTCTTTTAAATTTATTTAAAAAAATGTTGTTACAAATTATATTATCAGCATAACAGTTCGAGTTAATTGCACATGAATTTCACAATGTTGCGGTGTTTGCTTTCTCCCTATTTTGGTTAGCAGCTTTTGTGCAAAACATGATGATCATGTTCTCAAGAATGATTTGAGAACATCTGAACTTTTGTACAAAGTTCACATTGGTTTTGAATTTTACATAGGGTTTGGATTGTTCGGATTCTAAAAACTTTCATTAGATTTTTAGTTTAAAGGGTTATTTCACCCCAAAAAAAATTAATTCTGTCATTAATTACTCACCCTCATGTCTTTCCAGCCCGTAAGACTTTCGTTCATCTTCGGAAAACAAATTAAGTTTTTTTAAGGAAATCTGAAATCTTTCTGTCTCTCCATTGAGAGCTACGCAACTACTACTGTGACGCTTCAAAAAGTTCAGAAAGAGATTGTAAAACTAATCCATATGAATTGAGCGGTTTAGTCCTCATTTTCTGAAGAGACACGATCGCTTTATATGATGAACAGATTGAATTTTGGCTTTTATTCACATAAATATTTATCAGCAAACATAAACAGAAGTTCAACCTGCTTGACGAACAAAAACAAACCTCACTGGTTCTTGTGTGACTGGTGCTACTCGCACCGCTCCAAGCGAGATTGGAACCAGCGTTTCCGGCTTGGGAGGCGTGCACACTAACAAGGACGCATCGCGGTCAGTCAGTCAATATTAATGGATAGTCCACCCAAAAATGAAAATTCTGTCAGTATTTACTCGCCCTCATGTTGTTCCAACCCTGTAAGACCTTCATTCATCTTCTGAACACGAATTAAGATATTTTTGATGAAATCTGAGAGCTGGATCACTCCTCCATAGGCTTCTAAGGGATTGAAACTTGCCGGCCCCAAAAAGTTACTAAAGACATTGTTAAAATTGTCCAAGTGACTACAGTGGCTCAATCTTAAATTTATCAAGCGACGAGACTACTTTTTTGTGCGCAAAAACAAACAAAAATAACAACTTTATTTCAACTATTCATTTCCTTCTCTGTGGGCCTCGAGTCAGTTCACTAGTGTAATAGCGTAAAGCTTCTGTTGTTGTACGTCACACGTAGGCTCACTATTGGCCGACGCTGGTCATGTGTGTGATAAGTGTGACGTACAACAACAGAAGCTTACGCTTTTACACTAGTGAACTGACTCGAGGCCGACAGAGAAGGAAATGAATAGTTGAAATAAAGTTGTTCTCTTTGGGGATTTTTGCGCACAAAAAGTATTCTCGTCGCTTGATAAAATGAAGATTGAGCCACTGTAGTCACTTGGACTATTTTAACGATGTCTTTAGTCACTTTTCGGGGAACAAGTTTCAATCACTTAAGAAGCCTATGGAGGAGTGATCCAGCTCTCAGATTTAATCAAAAATATCTTAATTTGTGTTCCGAAGATGTACGAAGTTCTTACGGGGTTGGAACAACACGAGGGAGAGTAAGTACTGACAGAATTTACATTTTTGGGTGAACTATCCCTTTAATGAAGGGCCAGAAATCTCTCAGAATGTATAAAAAAATATCTTCATTTGTGTTCCATATATGAACGGAGACCTTCTGGTTTGAAACAACATGAGGGAGAGTAAATTATGACAGAATTTTAATTATTTGGTTAAACTATCCCTAATTAACCCTTTGATTAGAACTCCCATATTTTCACTGTGGTCTCAAACTTTCGGACCCGTCTCTATAAGTGCACATGTCAGACTAAATATGCATGTGATAATACCACTAGTACTCAAATGCTTATGAAATATCACATAACTATCTATACCCATAATGAAGAACGAATAATATTTCAGCTGTCATTCCCTCTCAAATCCCCTGAAAAGGATCTCATTTCCCAACATTGCTTGTAGTTTGAGTCTATGTTTGAACTAAAACTCCTATGACAATACTGGTTGGTGATGGTGTACATACTCAATGAAATGAGAGAGAGCTTTTATCCAAGGCTTTGAGTCAATTTTAGTCTTTAAGACAGTCTATAAATAAGTTCAGTCTACTGTCTTGTTTTGACATTACAGACTAATGGACTTTTGGACCACTTTAATCTCGCTGTGGTTTCCCACTCAGCACCACCAACTAATGCCCAGATAAAACTGGACCTGACCTGTTGAGCGCTCGAATGAAGAGGTTTAACACAGTTTTCCTCTCGCTGGAAGGTGCTAATCGTTCATGCTGTTGGAACAAATGGAGAAGGGTGTAAAATGTATGGTCAGAGACTGCTAAAACCCATTCATGTTTTTTTCTCCCAAATGTTTTTCATTCTGGCTGTTTGTGTTGGAGGTTGAAGGCCTTGAGGGGGGCGTCCTCGCTCTGACTGTGATGGCTTTAACTGCTGCTGCTCTGTGGTGCTCAAAACTGTAAAAGTCTGTCAGAATGGGCTATAAAAGCAGCTGAAGTCACCGCTCTTTGTACACCAGAACCCTTTGACACAGGTCGAACCTGGGAATGTCAACCATTACTTCTCTTTAAGCTTCCATCCATCAAACCACAGAAATAAGTTCACACACTGTTGTCGGCACAAGATTACAGTAAATACTGGAGACTAATGCATATGAATGAAGTCTATAGGCCAATATGGATTGGGCCCAATGATACAGGCAGCGCTCTTTTTCAAAAAATAAATACAAATGCAACACATATAATAACTCTATGATGAGCATATTTTTACTTTTTAAATAAAATTAATTTTGGTCTTCTTTTAGACATAAAGAAAAAATTTCAGGGTGATGCAAGTGTCCAAATTAGGAAAAAGGTTTCATTAATTTTTTATTTTTTTTAATTCTTGGAAAGAAACCTTTATTATATTTTAAATTATGTTTTATTATTAGTTCAAAACTAATAACACACGGCTTCCACAATCTGATTAAAAAACTTTCAAGAAATCAAAGCTATCAAAGTGACAGGAAATTACATCATAGACCCTCATGACTGTGTGTCTGTCACAATTTGGTCTTGTCTTGGTCACGTTTCATGTCTTTAGGTGTGTTGGACATCGGCTGGATGTAACCGATCGGCGAGAGTTGCTGCGTGCAGGAGCTGCAAACAGAGACGTGAAGTCAGACACTTTCTGGTTCCCGTAGTGTTTGCATACTTTACCAGCTGAAGTGAAATAAATGCAATATTTGCCAAATACACAGATGTTTCAGAGACATTTTCATTCAATGCTTTATGTATTGCTTTGTACAGCATCTGTTTGAACAAGAATAAAGTTCAACATAAGCCTACTACAGCTACTATCAATGAAACGTTTTTTACTCAGTTTTATTTTGATGACAGAATATAACATCGCGACTACATGAAAAGAGTGTTTACTGTTATAAAAAAAAATGATTTGTGAGCTTTAGTGGAACTAAAGCTGTGAGAATAAACACGAAACATATAAGTCGGACAAAATTTCTAACCAGCATGCACTGCTTCAAGTCAGCCGCCGATCGGTCTGCGCAGAGATGCATGAAGTCCAACAAGCCTTTTGTCATGTGTCGTGTCTGTCATGTGATCACCTGTTCAAAGTCATGTGATCCTGCCATGTGTTCCCTTGTCTGATGTGTCATGTTGTCATTGGTTGATTGTTCACAGGTCTCCCTTGTCTAGTCATTAGTCTTGTGTATTTAAGCCCTCATGTTTGCCATATGTTTTGTCAAGATTTGTTTCCTGTGATCACTGTTGTGTAAATCTTTGTTCATGTTTATGTCTACGGTTTTGTTTCTTGCCATGCCATGCCTTTGTTTTGTTTTATCTTATCTTGTTTTGTTTAAATAAATACAGCACTAGGGTTTATTTTTATTACAAGTCTCTTAAAATATCAGATGATAATTTGACTTATGACAATTTAAGTTTAATTCATGTTGCAAAATCATATTTGGACCAATTCCCCCCAAAATATTAATGTATTAGTAATGCAAAAAGTGTATAAAATAACTTGTAAACTTTTTTTTTTATTATTTAAGATGTGTACACTCATGTATTCAAGGTTTAAGAAAAATATATTGTTACTTTTTTATGTTACACCATATGAGCCCTTATATTGAAACCTTAGTTTTTCGGTGTAAAGTTTCTAAGAAATTATGTCATTAAACCTTGTTCGTTTGAAATGTAAAAGCCTTTTCGGTCCCACCTTATATTAAGTGGCTTTAAGTACTATGTACTTACATTGAAATTAATAATTTGATACAATGGACTTATTGTGTACATACATGTTTTTACATTGTACTTATATTTTGAAAATACCTGCATGTAATTACAGCTGTAATTAATTTATGTAATTACATTTGTAATTACACAGTTGACCCTTCCCTTAACCTACCCTTAAACCGACCCATACTAGCACACCGGTCCCTAACCTTACCCGTATCACATCTCAATAGCAGCAAAAGTGTTTTACAATACAACCTGAACACAATAAGTACATTGTACTTATTTTTCGATGTAAGTACACAGTACTTAAAGCCACTTAATATAAAGTGGGACCGCCTTTTCTAATTAGATGCACATTCAATTGTGTACTTGTAAAATTACACCTCAGTCAAACTATTGTCTATTGGCTCATCCTGATGGGAATTTCCTTCACAGGAAAACAATTGGTGCATTATGCATGGCTGAAATGGAAATGAAGGAAAGCTTGACCAGCCATTCTCACCTTAATCTCTCTGAATGTATGATAATGTCAACAAAACCCTGAAATCTGGCTCCGCTGGTTTTCACATCCTTGTCTCCTGCCTATGTTTACCGTCACAGACACATTATGTAAATCAAGTGAGGGTTCACACTGTGTGACAATGGTTCCAATTAGGAAGGTAGAAGGAAAACAAACAAACAAGCACTTCACTTTGAAGAAGTGCCCAATCTTCACCCAACCAAACCATGAATGACTATCAGTCGCTCTGCATTACAAATGGGGGATCTCAGACTGATGCAGCAAGAAAAGCTGGCAAGATGATCAGAGAAATACAACTTTTTACGTTCTGATGGTGCATCTGTTTGCACTGAAGTTGATCAAAATAAAGATTTAAATTGGGAATATGGAAGTTCCTCAGGGTTTATGAGAGAGGAACTGGCTCTGTAATGCATATTTAGATCATCGAACCGGGGTGGACTTAAAAGCTCCTTAGAGAAAGTTTGTGCGATTCACAGCCAAAGGTCACATTCCCTGGCTTTAGACTGGAAAAAATTAATATTTATAAGGGTTTAATACCAGTTAGATGTGCTAACTAACACTCCCACACTCGCACTCCCCTTGCCATACATCTAATCGTGTCTAGAAGAATGATTTTGTAGATATTTGGCTTTTAAACACACATCTGTAACGATTGACAACTTCATAGACATACAAATCTTTACAAATCGTCTGAATGTGTGAAGAACTGCTGTCCAATATTCGATTATGATCCCATAGTGGGGTTCTCGTTAATCCATTAATGCTGGAGAAACTTCATCGGAGAAGGGTCTTTTTGAATGGTAAATTCAGTCAAGTAAAGTGTGCACTCTATGTATCAAAGTTTAAAACATTGGTTGTTTGCCGATGTTAAAGAGAAGCAATAATGTGTGTGTGCGTGTATGTGTGCGCATGTGTGTGTGTCTGCATGTGTGTGTGGTCCCGGTAAACTATACGTTATGGGGACCAAATGTCCCCACAAAGACAGCAATATCCAAAATCCTTGGCAATGTTTGGGTCCCCATGAGGAAAACAGCTTACAAATCATACTAAGTAACGTTTATTTTTTATTTTTTATGTAAAAGTGCAGAAGTTTTCTGTGATGGGTAGGTTTAGTGTTAGGAGACAGAATATACAGTTTGTAAAGTACAAAACCCATGTCATTATGAGATCACATTGGTCTATTTTCCAAGGGGAGGATGTTTCTTTGATACAAATTCCATTAGCGTCTAGTGTCGGGGAAGATTTACTTTCAAGAGGGGAGCACAAAAAGTGTTTGTCAGTATCCTGAGATTATTAACATAATTGAGATTAGTGGCAATGAGCCGTCCTGGGATGTCTTCTTAACAAACACATTGTGGGCATTATTGCAGGCATTAAAAAGGGATGGGACGGTGGATGATGGAAACCCCGTGGCGCAGCAGCACTCATCTGCCGAAGTCCCAGCATCCTACGCTAACCTGATTAGCGGCACGCATCGCTCCTCTGCTTTGTGTGTGTGTGCGTTTGCGTTTTGTCACTGACCCAGGCGGGAGTTCAAATGCGATTACGTCCCCGTGAACAGAGGGAACCACGAGAACGCTCTCCAATGGCCGCGCAACAATCGCAGAAAGAGGGGGAAGATAATGAGCCTGTCCGGTGCGCTTCTGACATTCTTGAACATGCTCAAAAAGACAAGAGTGGGAACTGATCGGCAGAAAAAGATCCAGAGAGGAGCCTCAGTGGAAGAAAGAGAAAGATCAAACCTTCATGCCCTGTTATGGCTCATAAAGGGCACATCACAGGAGGAGCACAGTGAGAGACTGTGTCATTATCTGAGATAGAGGAGAGGAGGCCCACGCCTGCATCGACTGAATATAAATATGCACATTCCCATGACAAACAATACCCGCATCTCAATGCCTGCAAGAGTCCCAGTTTACAGCTGTCACACCGTTTCATTACATAACTCGCACTGTAAGCGCCACAGCTAACTATTATAGAGTTGTAATGCAATAAACACACATTTTGCGTTCCCAACCACTCATAATACAATATCGAGATACTGCAAGCAGAGTAATAACGCACAATTGGTCAAACTGCAAAACCTTCCGTTTGAAGACAGGTGATAGAAGGTAAATAAATAAAGCCGCCGAACTCTGAATCTTGGTAATTAGACCAATAGTGTGAGCCACAGCCTCAGGTGTAGATTTGAAACGGTCCCACCAATTTGGAGTCTCTTGCATTGATCTTCCACTACAGTTAGAAGGCGGGTCTGTGAGTCATAATGAACATTAGAAGTTCTTCATTCTTATCAAGAGCACCTGTATTTGACATAATGACTCACGCAGCAATGTAAATAAGCTCCTTTCACTGTTTGTTATGCTTTGTGTTTAAAAAAAACCATGGTGAATGTTCTCCACACTTAGCAAACTTCCTTTTTAAACAAAGGAGAATTATTCCCTTTTACTACAGCATTTATTTAAATTCATATTGACTTTGTTTCATCTTGGCCCGAATGCAGATCACACAATAAAAACCGTGCAGTTTGCTTAAGATCTAAAAGGCTGATTTTCTCCCCGGTGCTTTTCCAGGTTATTCAAACAGTTTATTATAAACTATCAAGGAACGGTCTGCGTTCTTTAGATATGGAGCCGAGGCAAAACTCATGCAAAATTATGCAAATGTGCTGCTTGGAACGTGCCACAACCGCATCAACATTTTTTTTTATGAAGGGTCAAACAAAAGCTGGAGTTGAACGAGTTGCCTTCATCTTCCTTTCTGCTTTCGTTATGCCTGAGGCATGCTGGTGGTATTGCATTTCCTCAGCCACACAGTCAAATCCATGCTCTAAATGAATTCTACTAAAAGAGGCCTGTATTTCATTTGTGTCCAGATGAAGATAATCTCTCACATCACCACGGCGGCCGGCGCTCTCAAGGTCTGAGGTCTTCGCAAACTAGTGTGAGAATCATTGATATTATGTATAAAAGGTTGTGGAATAAAAGGAAAATTCTGCCATTTATTTACTCTAATGTCAAACCACTTTCTCTCTTCTGCGAAACACAAAATCTTAACTGTTTTTGCCCATAATGAAAGTCAGTGAAAAAAGTCTTTTTTTCATGAAAAGACTATAATCAATCTGTTCGTGTTTATGAAATAACATGGTCCCACTTTATACTGTGTCTTTACTATGTTACTAACATTTTAATTAATAATTTGGTGACACTTAATTTTACAGTACGCGCACTTTCAATGTAGTTACAGTGTTCTTACCACAAAAGTAATGAGTAGTGTAAGGTAACTACATGGGTTGAGTTAAGGTTTAGGGGTAGGTTCAGGTTTAGTACCTAGTTAGTGTCATTACTACAATAAGTACATAGTATCTTCATGCGAAACAGGACTGTAAAACAAAGTGCTACCAATAATTTGATACAATGCACTTATTGTGTACATGCATGTTTTTACAGTGCACTTATATTTAAAACTAAAAGCTGTGATTATTTTCTACAATTACATTGTTGACCGTCATATAAATTGTCAAACTGATTTAATCTGATTTAAAGAATGATAGCTATAAAGATAAATATATTTGCATCCACAACAGTGGACAATATCATCTGTTTATTCTAATCGCAAACTGTCGTCTGCTGCTTTAAATGCTCACGCTCTTTAAAGCAGGATGCTGTCAATGTTTTTATCATTCATCAGTTGGAAAAAATAGTTCTGAAAGTGATTCCAACGATATTGTTTCTCAGTATCGTTATCGTTATAGCTGTGGTGTGAACTCTGCAATTCTTTTATATTTAGAATGATTTTAAGAACTATATCGTTATCGTCCTTTTTGTGAACAGGCCTTCATGGGGCTCAGCAACCCAGTTGTCTATGGTGGACTGCATAATAATCCACTGTCACTGCATTAACACTTCCATAGTGTGTGCTAGACTCTTTATTGCTTCCTTAGCTGCGAAGCAGCAAGACACCAATCCCGCATTACTCTTTGCAGTAAAAAGGTTTATTAGCGGCCGGCCGGGAGTCACTGAATTCAGACACGGCAGAGCAACTCAGAAAACACACACACACATTTATACCCTGCAGATTAAATTAAAAATATTCAAGTTGCATGACACGTGTCTGTGCGTGCTATACAACGTTCTGATTGGACATTTTCACGTTTTTCAAAACGTTTTCTTAAATCAATACCTGGTTGCATTTTCACATCACATGTAAAATGACCTGCTTTAAACCTTCCTCGTCCCTCTTAACCCAACCTTAAACCTATACCACTAAACCTGTCCTTAACATTACTGGTATCCCACATAGCAGCAAAAGTGTTTTGCAAAACAACATGAACACTTTAGGTACATTCTATATAACATAGTACATATTAGTTAAAGACACTAAATTTTAAGCGTGACCATAAAGCTGATTTCCTTCCTCCCAAAGTCAAAGACTGAATGAAGTGATGTATGTAAATACAGTCTGGAGACGACTGGGCTCTTGAATATGGGGGGCTCAGACAGAGAGCTATGAAGATTTATCAGGTCACCTGGGGCACACTGACAGCCTTTGAGCAGGACATTCAAATGGCTGTTGGGAGAAGGAGCAGGTGATAACGCTCTCCAGCCCCCTCTCCCAGCATGCTCATATTGTGTGTGTGTGACAGAATGCAAGTGCTCTTTGTATGTCTACCTCAAGACAGGGGAAAAGAGGGTTACGAGGGCATTCAGAAGCAAATGAGCAGAGAACCAGCATCCAGAGACTGTCAGAGAGAGAGAGAGAGCAGTGCGAGAATCTAAAAGCAAGAGTAAAGCCGTGTCATTTGTCAACTTATACCTTCTGATGTCGGTAATATGCATGGATAGTGTTGCTAAATCAGCTGGTCCCGTATGAAAAATAAAATCATTTAAATATCTCAAGTGATTCTCCCAGAAACCACTGAGATTAAATGGAAAATTTTCAACATTTATTTAAAATGAATTCATTATTTTTAATTATTTAATTTAAGGAGAAAACATCTCTGAACCATAACTGAAAGATACATTAATGTTCAAAATCTTTTAACACTGATTATTATTTTTTATACAATACATATGTATAATATACATAGTGTAATGTTATATATGGTCCCATTTTAGATTAGGCTACACATTTAGGTAACACTATTAACTATGAGTTTTCCCCGCAATGAACTCCTAATTACTAATATATATATTATTATATTATATATACTTAAGCGTTTTTAGGGTTAGAGAAAAGCGTTATATAAATGTAATGAATTATTATTATTATTATTATTATACACACTGTGTGTGTGTGTGTGTGTGTGTGTGTGTGTGTGTGTGTGTGTGTGTGTGTGTGTGTGTGTGTGTGTGTGTGTGTGTGTGTGTGTGTGTGTGTGTGTGTGTGTGTGTGTGTGTGTGTGTGTGTGTGTGTGTGTGTGTGTGTGTGTGTGTGTGTGCAGGACAATTATTATACTTTTAACCAACTAGTTAGCAAAAAGGGGGAATTCCTTTTTTTTTAGGATTTAAATATTCTGATGTATGTATTGGGAAGACGACTATTTGGATCTAATAAAGGGGATCACATCTGTTGACAACACATCATGTTTGTTTCACGTTACTGTCAGAATTTAACATCATGCCCAGCATGGCAACAATATTTAACAAATTGCAATACACTGAAAACTCCAAATGCAAATGTGATTTCAATTTTCGACCACCATGGCATTGTCAAGATGACTGGAAAACAAGATGGATGATTCCATTCCTCCATTCTAATTGGCTTTGAATGTTCTTATTCTCCATCTGGCCCTTTCGGAGGTGACAACGTAAACAACATTCCTAGAAGAAAGTGAACGGTGGTAACCCTGACTGGGAGAATGGGCCTGCCTGATCAATCAGCCAACATTGATCCCCTTTAGCACATGTGTAAATATGGCCCGTGCGCCTCTGTGTGAGTGTGTGTTTAGTTTGCATGTGTGTGTGTGTGAATGTGTTGGGTGTTGGGTGTTGGGGGTGTTGGGGGTGATCAGGGAAAATTCAATGTCCATGTTCGGGGGCATCAAAACGCCTAATTAAGGCTTGAACCCCACTAAAAATAGTCCAAACAAAAAGATAGATAGATAGATAGATAGATAGATGGATGGATGGATGGATGGATGGATGGATGGATGGATGGATGGATGGATGGATGGATGGATGGATGGATGGATGGATGGATGGATGGATGGATGGATAGATAGATAGATAGATAGATAGATAGATAGATAGATAGATAGATAGATAGATAGATAGATAGATAGATAGATAGATAGATAGATAGATAGATAGATAGCATGGCACTAGCAATACCAAGGTAATGGGTTCAATTCCCAGAGAAAGTGTTAAGAAGTGATAAAATGCAAATGTGCACCATGAATGTAATGTAAGTCACTTGAGATGAAAGCATCTGCCAAATGCATAAATGTAAAATGTCTTTTAGATTGTTGACGGCTGGTTGATGGGATCCCACAAGACATTTGCGTTATCTCAACCAATTACCGCCCTGAAAATCAAAAACATTCCTTTAAACAGTTAAAAAAGTTACAAACCCCCTTTATTCAAGTTGACATCACTAATTAATGTGTAAAAAAATAAAAAAAGCTTGACTGCGATATCAAATTAAAAGAATGTCCTAAATCATCAAGTGTTGGGGTTTGTCTACTATGTTTGGCCCTCGGCGTCCAGTCCTGCCGATCATGTGCCGTCTCTTCCAAGGATCTCTATTATGCTTTGGGTTTTTTCCTCCTCTCAATGCCCTTGGCTTCAGTACGTGTGAAGGCCTGACGCAGGCCACCCCTGCACTGCGGCAGAACCCTGTTTCTCTTCATTTGCGGATCACTAAACAGGACAATCACTCTATCCATCTTTTCATGGGCTATTGTGGTGCCACCCTGCCTTCAGAAAAGGCTCCTTTTCAGTGGGGAACTTTTTTTTCTCTTGCCCGATCTTTCCTCTCCTTTTGATGGGTTTTCTTGGAAGTGGGTGGGGAGGGTTTTGATGGTGTAAAAGACCCCCCCCCCCACCCCCCCAAAAAAACTTTGTCTGTTATTGCAAAGGCTTTTTTGGCACATATCAAAGATATGAAGAGAAGTCAAGACTTCAAAGCTGAAGATGGACCCTCCCCCCCCCCCCCAACTCAACAATTGAGGTTGGACCAGAGGTCAGACTTTGGGAACAAATGGTAGGCTAATATATTTACTAGTTGTTCAAATTACTTGAACTGCCTAACAACCCTTCATGGTTCTAGACTTTATTTTGATGGTCCACTTTAGACATTCTAACACATTCTCATCCTTTGGCGTCATATGTGACGCCATATGACAAAACGGCGAAATACTACGCCTTTATCGTCAATATAACACGCACTGTGATGGGTAGGTTTAGGTGTGGGGTAGGGTCTGCGTCTCATATTCACGCTAAAGGATGCCAGTCAACTTTATGACGCCTTGGGTTCGCGTGTTATATTCACGCTAAAGGGTGCCATGTGCGTAGTATTTCGCCGTTTTGTCATATGGCGTCACATATGCCGCCAAAGGATGAGAACGGGCTCGACATTCTGTTGTAAATAACTTTGCAACTACATGTCAACTAACTCTCATTAGAGTATTAGTATACTAGTAGTAGACCAGGGGTCTCCATCACGTCGCTCGCGAGCTACCAGTCGCTCGTGGCCTGATTGGAGGTAGCTCGCAATGGGGCCGTTCACATATCGCGTCTTTTGCGCGCTCAAGTTCGTTATTTCAAATGTAGGAAGCTCATAATTGAAGCGACGCGCTCATTTTTTCCAGGCGCAGCGAAATGAAAAAATCCATTAGCTACTAAAACTTATTTGTCATTGTGGAGAGCGCAGTGCATGGTTGCATAGCAACGACAGACGCCATGGGAAAATCGGACCGAATTTTACTATTAATAATAAAGATAAGTGAATGTGCATTATAAACATCAGTAATTTATCTTTTTTGGGCTCATTCTTTTTATAAAAATGATTTAAAGGCTGAAATATGCGAGGTTTCTTTTTATAAATGTTTTTTTGTCAAAACTTTATTCAAACTTGTAGGCTACATGTTAGTAACTTAGATAACATGTCACAAGACACTCCTTTAAAATCTGGCCATCATTTTTAATGCTGTTATTTTAATGTTTATGTAAACAAAAAGTGCATATTAATGCTAATTATATTTGTTATTTGCTGGTTTTCGACATAAAACTTAGTGAATTGATTTTATTGTAGTACTTTTTGAACAGGATTCTGTGATAACCGTGATCATTTTGGTCACTGTACTCATGAAAAGAAATTTTCATGCCATTTCATCTCTAGTTAAGATGCACTATAAAATCAACTATAATTTTGTGTTTTTACAGTACAATATGCAAAGTACAATTTTCTATAAAAAATTAATCTCTGATTCTGTTCTTTTCTCTGACATTTAAGGGTGAAACTCTTTTACAAAAACTCTTGTAGGTCTAAAACAGTTTAGATAGTTGTTAATATGAGAATTATGAGACATTATTTAAGAGATTTAAGTATTGTATTACATGAGTAGCTCTCGGCCGTATCTCTTTTAAAAAGTAGCTCTCAAATGAAAAAAGTTTGGAGACCCCTGTAGTAGACTGTTAGGTTAGAGTTCGGGTTAGTTGATATGTAGATGCAAAGTTAGACTGTTGGGAGCATCACACTAAAGAGTTAGCCGACATGACAGTCTACTGATACTCTAATGACTGCTAGTTGACAAGCAGTTGCAAAGTTACTTATAGTTAGTAGAATGTCTAAAGTGGACCATTGAAATAAAGTGTAACCACATTAATTCCTTTAATTTAAAGATTCCGAGTCACTGCGTGTTACATGGCAACGTTGCATATTCTATATGTACTATAACTTTAATAAACAGCGCAACTACTGAGTGAGATTAGACTTATGCATGTGCTTATGTGATCTGCAAATACAAAGTTATTAGCATTCCTAAATATAGAATTGTCAGATAAATGGGCTAAAGCAAAGTACTCCTTCAGCAAATCAGGAATTCTTTGAAGAGGCTCTCACATCCTAATCTCATGGGCAAGCATTTGCACTAGAAGATGGTGCATTGTCTGTGATCTGGTCACTGAAGAGGTTTTTTTCAAGGTGACCCCGCGTGCCCCTGTCAACACCCACCCAGAAAATTACAGACTTAAGTCATACAATTATGCATATATAATAGCATGCATTCCTCACTTGATCGGAGGATGTAGCCAATGAAATGCAGTGTTACTGTATGTAGTACATTAGTGCAAGACTTGCCCCTTGAACTATCAGATACTTCGGGTGTCAAATAATGGGCATGGCATAATGAGTCCTCTATGTATGTGTATTGCCATATCCCCAAAGACCAAGGGTCCATGGACCTAGTTATCATCTTAACAGACTGTCTTTGTTAAGATGACCAGAACACTGAACAACACAGACATGTTTTAAGACTTTTGGAGAGTTACATAACACTCCCAAACCATCTACTAAAAACATTCATTGTTTATCATGTATAATATCGAATCAAAATTGTGTACAATGAATTTATTAAACAAAATGCCTAAAGCATGAAATATTGTGAAAAGAGTAAGACATTTCTATTTTATTTTTGAAGGTGACGGGTCTGCAGCTCTTCCTCCTGCATAGGTGTTGGGAAATCCATTTACTTCCATTTGGCACCACATTCATCTTAATCACCATTGGAATAAGAGCACTGGCTTTGGGATTGGAATGGATCCTGTCATCAAAGAGGTTTTGGGAGAAGAGATACAACTTGGGCCTCATTTTACTTGATTGTCTGTTGTTTTGTTGTTGTGGAAATTCTGTTAGTTCTGCTCAAAAATGTGCAGAAGAGCATTACAGAAGTGGTGTGAAATGATTGCAGAACTAAACAGGGAATCTTTGGATTATATCATCATGCTTATCTTGCAGAAAAAAGAGGAACCCTCCATCCTTCCTTTCTCCCAAATTTAGAAATCATCTGTGAAAGAGAAGCTGTTGGGCCCCGAAAGTACTTTGTTAATAGGCTGTGTGTCAAAGGTGACTGTTGTTGTACACTATAAAACTCCAATGCATGGCCATTATGTCTTAAAATGTACTTATATAATGTGCTTATTCATCTTACATGTTGTTTTCCAGTGTAGCTGTTTCACCTCTCATTATAAAGATTGTATCATGATGGTGCAAGACATCACGACTTTTCATCAGGCCTTTCATCATCTCTATTTTACGATATTGATGATTCTTAATACATTGACATTGCAAGCTGTTGTGCCAAACACAAGTTTCAATTTGAGATCCCCATGAAAGCTCCTGAATTGAATGCTTGTGCATCCCATCCCAAGAGCTAGAGATTACAGGCCTGTTGTTTGCCACAGAATGGACAAGATCAGTACTTGTACACCTGAGGGCACAGGACAAATAGCCAGGGCTTATTGAGATGTAATATGTGCTAAGAAAGACCATGACTACAGAAGAGGAGAGAGCCTGCAGGTAAAAGTGATGGAGGGATTAGCTCAAGTGATTGATGACATTAGGTAGCCATTAGCTGTGCACTAGCATCTGAGCATCACAACACTGCAACGAGTACAATGATTTATTTAACTATTTATTACCTGATGTATCGCGGGCTGCTGTAGTAACACGACAAATGCCGTATTTTCTGAAAGATGCATATCTACAAAGCCATCCAATAAATGTCCCTTTGATGCGCCATGTCTTTTATAGTGGACAGATCTTTAGTCATTTCTTACCTTTTAGGTTGTGATGTTACATCTAAACCACCATGGATGATTACCATTGACCTTTGCTGACAATTCTATATAAATGGTAACCGTTCATTTATATGGTAATTTAAAACATGTGCTTTCTAACTGGTTTTATTCAAGTCAAAATGCTTATTTAATATAACTGAAACAATCTAATAGGGTAATTGTGATTAGAAAATGTTTAACAATTGTCACTGTTGTTACAGATGGACAAACTACCTCTCCGATATCTACATAATCTTTCGTTGCAGCAGACAGATGTTTAACTCCCTCAATTAGATTGGGAATGAGATTGTATTCTTGTTTTGAATTTAAAAAAAAGTTGTATTTCTTTATGATTTAATAATTGATGCATCCAAGGGCTATATTGTTTCAGGGCACAACTGCAAATTGCATTTATGTACATTGTACAGTTTATGTGCCCTTGTCATTGACATGATGGATAACAAACTGAAGGTATAAATTTAAATTCACAGGTATAGCCTAAAGATATAAATAATCTTTTATATAAATGAAGTTGGGGGAGGAGATGGACGGTTATTGGGGATAGACCGACACCCTGTTCCTCAATCCTTGAAAAAAGATAGTCCTTTGTCAGGCTACTTTTGTTTCTTAATCTCGCTGCTCACCAGGAGTCGTTTGCCTCCTGAACATTACCTGCTCTTTTGTTATATTTTTAAATCCTTTAACAGTTGTTTTTAGGAAGATCTTTGGATGTAGATTACAGCTGTGCATCATATATATACACAGTGTGTGTGTGTGTGTGTGTGTGTGTGTGTGTGTGTGTGTGTGTGTGTGTGTGTGTGTGTGTGTGTGTGTGTGTGTGTGTGTGTGTGTGTGTGTGTGTGTGTGTGTGTGTGTGTTTCTTTTTGTGATTTGTGAGGACACGAATGTGTATAATGACATGGGTATTACACTGGTATTACAACTTGAACGTGATTTATGAGGACATTTCCTGAGTCCTCATATTTCAAATGGCTTTAAACCCATGCTAAGCAGTGTTTTATTAAAAATGTAAAAATGCAGAATGTCTCCTGTGATGGGTAGGTTTAGGGATAGGGGCAGTGTGTGTGTGTGTGTTTGTGTGTGTGTGTGTGTGTGTGTGTGTGTGTGTGTGTGTGTGTGTGTGTGTGTGTGTGTGTGTGTGTGCGCGTGCGTGCGTGCGTGCGTGCGTGCGTGCGTGCGTGCGTGTGTGTGTGTGTGTGTGTGATGGGTAGGTTTAGGGATAGGGGCAGTGTGTGTGTGTGTGATGGGTAGGTTTAGGGATGGGGCAGTGTAAGGGGATAAAATATACAGTTTGTCCAGTATAAAAACCATTACGCCTATGGAATGTCCTCACAAGTGTGTGTGTGTGTGTGTGTGTGTGTGTGTGTGTGTGTGTGTGTGTGTGTGTGTGTGTGTGTGTGTGTGTGTGTGTGTGTGTGTGTGTGTGTGTGTGTGTGTGTGTGTGTGTGTGTGCGAGACATCACGACTTCTCATCAGGCCTTTCATCATCTCTATTTTATGATATTGAAGATTCTCAAGAAGATTCTTGACATTGCAAGCTGTTGTGCCAAACACAAACTGATATACTGTATGTATATCTCAGATATAAATGTACAAAAGCTGTCGACCTAAATGGTCCATATTAAAACCATTTTAAAGGGTACCGACCCAGTTCCAGCTTTAGTGCCTTTTTTTCTGAGTGTACTAGGCTATACCATAAAAAGGAGAACATTACTTTGTATTATTTCAACATGTCTAATACTGCAGTGAGTAAAAGACCAAAAGTATTTTTCCCTTGACTAAAACAAATTAATTTTCATTACTTTTCGGGTCATTCACGATGATTCAGTATGAACTTAACTGAAACACTTTTTTTTCAGGCCTGGAAGACACCAATTTATTATTCCCTGATATTTCCAGGTTTCCCATGACTGTGGGGGAACCTGCTGAAATGTATAGCTTGAATTCAATGCGGGAGTTTAACATGTTGGTCACTAAAACATTCTTAAGCATTCACTAGTATACTCGAGAATTAGACTAATCTAATTTTCTCCGAACCTATAGGATAACATTTGTTGTCTATAAGGCGGAAGAAGAAGAATATATGGTGTTAATGCATGCAGCAAAATAGCCTATATATTGTGATAGTTTCAGTCACTTGCAATACCTTGGACACTCCATCAGTAATCCTTAATAAACATTCAGAGACCTGAGACTAACTTGTAGGCTACTCTAGTCTTTAAAAGTGAAACCGAATTTCACATGTCAGCTACATGCACTGTGAGTCAGTGAGTGTGTGCAGATAAAAGAGAGCGAGTTCCGATTGTGCACGAGCGAGCACTGCAACTTCCTATTGGTTTTGCCGTGTTTACGGTAGTAGAGGTGCAAGACAAAAATCACATGGTCGGTCATTCATTGTTAGCAACACTTCTGTAGCCTAGCAAATCTTTCTGTCGTGTTGAAGTAATTATCCACTGTTTATTTACAATAGTTTGGGCTCAAAACTTCCATGAAACGACATTACTGTTGATCTTAGTAAGATCATTTTGTTAAAAAAAAACATTTTTAAGACATTATTTTGAGATAACAAGTTCTTTATTTTATTATTAGTACTATACATATAACAAATTCGTTGTTTTCTTGAAAGAATAATCAGTGTTCAACATAAGCTCACAATTTCACATAGGCTAAAGTATAGAATATTATTATGTAAAATGATAGGCTACTTTTAACTCTAAATGTAAAATATATTTTACATAGACCTTTAATACAGTATGTAGACTATCTAGATTTTTTTCTCTCGAATGCATGTTCTGATATGGATGCTTAAAATAATCTTAATTTTAACAATATAATATATAGTAGCCTAACTTAATAATGTTCTAAGTAGCAATTGATATCAAAATGGACTACGGTTTACTAGGCAATAAAATAGGTATACATTAAGGGTGTTGTTGATATCTCTGTATTTAACAAAACAACTGAAGAAAACAAACAGTGCAATGTGGAAAAATTTATTTCTAGGTTATCTATTCAACTTCACTCTCAAGTTTTTGGCACAACCAAACTACATGTTTTACGGTATTGAAAGTGGAATGTGTGGAATTTGTAAAGCTCCAATTCATCCTGAAGCGACAGCAGTGAGGCAGTGAGCTCTTTAAAGTGAGAGCGCCCCTATTTGATCAAACTCTATCAAACAATTTGTGTTGTTAACGCTTTGTGTGTGTGTAAACTCCATTGACAAGCCACTATACTCTTTAAAAGAAGTAACAATGTTTATTTAGGATTCTAAAAGGTACAATTGACTTCTTTTACGGTGTTTTCTGAAATATTTAATGTACGTGACTTTCTATTGAAACTTTAGGAATTACATTTCGTTATTAAGTTTCTTGTTGTTAAGGCTTCTCGGGAGATTTTTTTTTAAAGAATAATAGCATATATTTTGTCCATTTACAAGAGGAGATTCAGATGATAGCTGGGGCTGCAGTTCTGCCTGGCAACTGGTGTTCTCGTTCATTGGCTTAGGCTAATTTTTGCTTCCTTCTTTTAGGGGAACCCAGAAGTGTTTACTTTTTTTTTTCTTTTCTTTTTTTCCACCATGTACAGACCACACATTTGTCTCATGTGAACGGAAAACACATTCAAGTTTATGCATTTCAGAAATTGCAAAACTTGAATAAAGTTAAGCTTGTTGTGCCACCAAACTTATAAAAACTATCTAAAAAGGTGTCACAGCAGAATACGATAAAAAAAAACGTTGCTGCCTTTAATTTTTGAGTACAACAAACTTGGCTGTTACGTTATTTCAACCTAAATTACATTAAATTTACTTTAAAAATGAATTGAATCTTTTATAACATAAAAAAACAGTTGAAAACTGCTTGACTTAATTTGATGAGTTAAAGCAATGTATGAAACATATGTTGTCATATATATATATAGCCTATATATATATAATTTTTTTTTTTTTTTTACAGTAGGCTATAAGCTAAACTTTGAAGATGAGATGAAACTTTGGGTCCTTTCCGCAACACTATAAGAGAAGGGCAGCTGTGTTTCAGTGCACGGGCAGTTTGATGTGGGCTATTATATACCGCCCCCTACCAATGTTTAAGAAATAGACATCCTCGGACCCTTTTACCCCGTCTTTCCACTCCCGATACCCAGCCTGCCCCCTGCACCCCCCGCCGATTCTCCTTGGTCGCTCACTCGTCACCCGGCATAGGACCTCCTATTTCCATAGTGCTAAAGGAAGGAGCCCAAACTCCAGAGAAGATAGTTCTTTAAGACTGATCCTCCGCCCTGAACAGACAAGCCTCTCGCGCGCTCTCACAGGCTCGCGGCTGCTTTGATATTTCCTTAACAACAGTCACGTCATAGGGGAGTTTTGTCAAGCGAGACTTTTGAGGGTTCAGCAGAGGCAGCAAAGCATCCACGGGACCAGTGTCCGAAACGAGATCCAGTTTTACTTCCCTTTGTCACCGCTGCAACACTGAAGACATGGAACACCAATTGTTTTGCTGTGAAGTGGATACCATAAGAAGAGCTTACCAAGATAGCAACCTGTTGAATGACCGAGTTTTACAGACAATGCTCAAAGCAGAGGAAAACTATCTTCCATCGCCTAATTATTTTAAGTGTGTTCAGAAAGAAATTGTACCTAAAATGAGGAAAATCGTCGCCACATGGATGCTCGAGGTTTGTTTTGGCTAATAGTTGTATTTTTGTATTAGTTGCACAAGTTTGCCTCATGATGATTCTGCTCTTGCTCTTTGGACCCCGAGAACTGTTTAATAAATGTAAATATGTTTTTAATTTGACTTGAGTTATCCATCCCAGATCTTTCACACTCTGTTCTAATCTTTATTGCTGATTTTTTTTGCAAAATGTTTGATTATTACTAAACTAATATTAATCTTAGCCATGAGACGTTTTCTTTGCTTTCCGATATCGCATTTTTGTTTAAACCGTTATTTTCCCTATTCGTCTGTTTCGTTTCCTATAATCTAAAGGAAATATAAATAAATTTAGTTTTTATTTCAATTTAATACCAATGTACACGTATGCATTCTCACTCGTACCAGTAGCCATCTTTGTTGTCGTTTGCTTAAGTTTTTTATATCTCTAAATTCTAAAATGGAAATATTATTGACATCACTTGCGTAAAAACGCTCACTAGTTGTCCTTTAAATCGCAGGTATAGTTTAAACCTAATTTTTGCAAGAAAACGTAGATTTTGTGTCTTAAAAGTTTTGTTTCAGTTTGCCATACCTCCCGCACGACGGTCTAAAAATATTATATTTTTTACATTTCTAACTTCAACATCGTGTTATAAACGGTCGGATTATATAACCAATCGCTTAATTTGGATTTACAAATGTTTAACATTCGATTTAATGCTTTGGAATAATTTATATTAATTTTTGAAACACCCGCTTCTCTGAAATGTCGCATGCTCCTCTTTGTATGTTGAGGCTTTAGAATTCAATTCATTTCACGTCGTTTTTGCCATTGAATTCGAACGATTTTGCTCTTATTTAATAAAGCATGCGATGCCCAACATTTACATGTGTTTTAATTCGAGCGAAACAATTTTCTTATATTTTTTAATATTTTTTGAAAAGATGACGAACTAGAAAATTGTTTCCTGAACCTAGCTTGGACGCCACCTTTTTGCCTCGGAAAGCGACGACCACTAGCATCAGCAGCAAATTTGAATATTTATACTTTGTCCAACACTTTAGATTCGTATTAACAAACCGATTAAATGCTCTTTTTAGCATTCGCACGTGTCTCTTTCCTAATTTAACCCTTTCCATTGCACGTGCACGACTGAGCAGATGCTAAACACGTGGGATAACTCGATAAGATCAAAGCATAGCTAAAAAAAAATCCTTTCACTTCGTTTATTTAATTCATGTTTACCAAGATATTTCTTTCTTTCGATTCTCTTTCAGTGAAAAAAAGAAACCCAGCCAATTTTTATCTGATCTTTATTTTACAATATGTACTTTCTTTTCATTAAAGGTTTGTGAAGAACAGAAATGCGAAGAGGAAGTTTTTCCATTGGCCATGAACTACCTGGACAGATTTTTATCTGTGGAGCCCACCAAAAAGACCAGATTGCAGCTTTTAGGAGCAACTTGTATGTTTTTGGCCTCTAAAATGAAAGAGACTGTGCCACTAACAGCCGAGAAGTTGTGCATATACACGGACAACTCCGTCCGTCCCGGCGAATTATTGGTAATTATTCAACATTGCATAATTATATACAGCTTGATATTGTTTTCTCATATCACTGTACTTAAGTCAATTTAAAGCATGCAAGTAATGCAATTTTGCTCAAAGAGATGCACGTGAAAGCCTTGCATTAAACAACCTCAACCAGTTAACTTTGTTGGACTGCAACTGTAAAGCGCATTTGCATATAACAGCGCACATGCTACAAACTGTTTAGTATGTGTGCGTTAATTGATTGTAGGCCCTGCAAGTGACTATGCAATTAATCGACATCTCCATCTAGTGGTCAAAGAGAATATGGAAAATCGTCTGAGCCTTAATGTAAACTTGGGCCTTTTTATATCTCCCTCGCAGCAAATGGAACTGCTAGCACTAAATAAACTGAAGTGGGATCTAGCCTCTGTGACACCGCACGATTTCATCGAACACTTCCTCGCCAAACTACCTATACATCAGAATTCCAAGCAGATTCTGCGCAAGCATGCCCAGACATTTGTGGCCCTCTGTGCAACAGGTATGTTTCATCATTTGTGTTCATTATCACTTTGTTATATGTGAATATATGACAGTGCATTTGCCTTTTAATAGCTGACCAAGCACATGTTTCGTGTACTTTACTGTGAACATGCATTGAAGAACCTCCCCCCTTTGCTTTGCTATCATACAAACTTTTTTACTGCAATGGAAAGAACCATCTCGCGTGTCCTAATTCCTCACTCGCAGTTATTGTAAACCAATGTGAGCCTCTGCAAGAGAGAGGAAGTCTGTTTCCTTTTGTGGTGATTGCTGTGACTGCACTACAGCTCCTGTGAAGCCCTGCCCGCTACACGACATCACTGCTAGTGCATGTGAACCAAAAAGAGGAAACTCTTTTCTGACATTTTTCTCGTAAAAAGGGCTTTGTAACCTGATATTTTTCCATGTCTAGACATCTTGATGTCAAGGTCTCTTTGAGTGAGAGCATTTCACTTTTTATACCCTTGCACCTCATTGTCAAGCAACCTACAGCAGTGAGTTTATCACCTGCCAGAAAGGATTTACTCCAGTATACTTTTTGTCCCTCCAGTATACATGGTGGGTATCACCGCAGCTCGCTCCCCTTTTATGTTTATGACCTGCATTTCTTTGGGAAGTAGCCTGGGATTTCAGCCAGGGAGAGTGTGGTTGGATGGATGCTGGAAAGGGGGTGGGCGCTGGTGAATGAAATGAATGGGCCGGGGTGAAGGCTCCCGTGCCTTTATGCTCAATTTGTCTTGACAATTGCCCTCTCGTCTCTGAGCTAGCAATGCTAGACGACTTCCTATGAGAAAGTCAGCTGTAATTCTCTACTCACCATGTGTGGGGCAAAGTGCGAATATAAGGCTTTGAATTTAGAAGCTATACGCCTATTGTCCGTTGAAGATATGAGGCATTTTGAGGAAGTTGTGATGTTGGGTGTGTGTCTTCAAAAGTAGGAGTCAGAAAAATCTTGAAAACACCAAGATTTCAATGCACCTAAAGTGCACATAGAGACATGATTTATGGGATCTTTTGGGAATGAGAGGGGACCTACAGCAAAGTCCTCTGCCTCCCCCCGAAGGCTTTGAGTCCTGCCGAGGAATAGTGTCGGGCCCCAAATGTCACGGACTGTCCCCTACCAACCCAGCTCTCATTATAGTTTAGTCATGCTATGCTTCATTATGAGCTCAATCCCCTCCCCAGCCTCTCTATTCCTCGTTTTATTCCTCATCCAGTTACTTATTTGTGGCTATTTTGAGCATTTGTTAACCGTGTCTGTTTGTTGTTTTCAGATGTCAACTTCATCGCAAGCCCTCCCTCCATGATCGCGGCCGGCAGCGTTGCCGCAGCGGTGCAGGGCTTGTACCTGAAAAGCCCCGATAGTTGCCTCTCATCCCAGAACCTCACCAACTTCCTCTCGCAAGTCATCAGAAGCGATCCTGTAAGTGTGCCACCTTCCGTGTATTATTTCAAACGTTGCACTTCATTTTACAGTCCTGTTTCCCATATGTACTTATTATAATTGCAATGTAATAACTAGGTACTAACCCTGAACCTACACCTAAACCTAACCTTAACCTATGTACAGTTGTCAACATTTGAAGTGGATCAAAAAAGTTCATCAAAGTTGTCCTAAGACAAGAACGGTTATTGTTCAAAAGTCATGTATAACTTTGATGAAAGGTTTCCATGTCAAATGTTGACTACTGTAGTTTCCCAGTACCTTAAGTACAGTGTAAGTGCATGTCTGGTAAAATAAAGTGCAACCATTTCAGAAGACCCGATATGTCGCTTGATTGCTAACTTCCCTGTTTCCCCCACCAAAGGACTGCCTGCGATCGTGTCAGGAACAGATCGAGTCCCTGCTGGAATCTAGTCTCAGACAAGCTCAGCAGCACAACATCTCCACAGAGACCAAAAGAGTGGAGGAGGACGTGGACCTCTCTTGCACTCCCACAGACGTCAGAGACATTAACATCTGAACGGATCGCTATTCATCTCGTCTTTGCGATGAGTCTCTTCATCTTTGCTTCTGTTGGGTATGGGCTTTGGCCAAAGGCTTCATTGGACAAGAGGGAAAACGGGCTCCCACCTGCACCCCACCATCCGACCAATACCTCGACAACTTGCCCCTCAGCGCGCCCTAACTGTTGACCGCTGAACGGCATCCCCGGTGGTTTTGACGATTGGGCTATCGCTGGCCCGGACCACCGGTGGAGGACAGGGAAATCTCTCCTTTGCCCCCCCCCCCCCCCCTCTATGTCCTAAGTCAAAAATAAAAAGAGCGATAAATGGTATCTAGGATTTTAAAATTGTATAAACGACAAAAGTAGTTGTGACTTGCCTTGGCTTGTCGTTAAAAAGACAACCTTGGGTATTTTAATTTCAAGCGTGTCAAAAACTATTTTTGAAAGAGAAGAGACATTATCTGTATGTTCGAGTTCTTTCTCTCATAGATAGTACCTTGTTACACTTGAGTGCTCCCTGCTTTTTTTGCAGTCTAGCCATGTAAATATATCCCCGCTTGCTATGCGTTTAGTCACTTTATTATAATTCCTAGACAGATTCCCTAACAAGATTCTCTTCTCTTCCAAAATGGTTTCTGTAACCGTAGTACATATTTTGTACGCATGTATTTTTTGTTATGATCTAGAAGACTGTGGATTGCCAGATGCTTTTGAGGCCAGATGGAACCATTTCTTTTCAAATCACTGCCTTGACTTCACTGCCATATTAATGTGTAACGTCATCACTGCCATGACACAATAAGCTTAGGTCGTGCGTAAAGCTTGCATTGCGGTCCACAGTCTGCTTTTTTTGTTTAGATTCATGTATTATCAAAAACCATTCCATTTAAAAAAGAAAAAAAAAGCACTTTCAGTCCGTCGTTTAAGGCTGACTTTTAGAAAGAAAAAAGAAAGAAATCCACAGTTGTTAAAACAATGGAATGGAGCAAGGGTTGACGGAGCAGGTCTCTTTATCTAAGGTGTTAGTGGTCTGTTAGAGAAAGGAGAAGAGGGGGACATGGAGAAGATATTTGCTTCAGTCCTGATGCCTGAACGGATGAATGCGAGGGAATGTTTAAGGTGCGATCCCACAGAACGCATTTCGAGACACTACTATGTTAAATCAAAGATTAAGAACTATTTATTTCTTTCAGTTCCCCTCTTAAGGCCAGTATGCACGGATGCCCAAGTGTACCTAAGTTCGAAGTATGTATAATGACCCGCTAGTTGCTAACTCGTGACACCATAGTTGATGTACTCTGGTCTAGTAATTGTGGCTTCAAGTAGATTTTGCACAAACCCAGAGATGTCAGTTGTCTTGTGGATCTCTGGAAGGGGAGGAAGATGAGGAGGAGAGATGTTAGAGACGGCAGAGGGAGGCAAAAAAGGGTGATGGCTGGACATCAAAGAGTAAAAGCAGAACTTTAAGAAAGGAATAAAAAAAGAAGAGGAGAACCTGGGAGAAGACACTCCTCATATTTAGCTGCTATGGAGGGATTTCCAGCAAGTATGAAACTTTCAAATGGAAAACAACAAAAAAAAAAGAAAAAGGACATGCTTCTTTCTCTTGTCTTGTTTTGCTGCTATTTTTGGTTTTGTTTATATAAAATGTCAATACAATGCCATGTAATAGGTTTTAATTTTCTCATAGAAAATTATATTATTGACAACATTTTGGTAGGTTTTTTTTTTTTTTATGTGATCAATATTTGTTAATGTGATTTCTACGCTATGCTATTCCCAAAACAAAGAAACAAACAAAAAAAAGACAGAAAACTCAACAAAAAGCAGATGAAAAAAATAGTCAAATGTTCCTGTTATACCCACAATACCTCAAACTACAGTCGTGATTTAGCATTGATTTAGTCTGGGATTTTTTTCTTTAGTGCTATTGTTATTTTATTTGATTGTTTTGCCTGTTAGTCCTGTTGTAAAATGTAAATGAACATGTTAATCATCATCCTACTGGGTCCTGATGCGAGCGATTAGAAAGCACATTGAATGGAATTGGTGCCATAAACTCTTTGGAGTTTTTTAGCTGTTTCATTAAAGGAGACTTGAGTCTCTTCTAGCCCATCTTGGTGAGTTTATGAAGCTTTTATTTGAAAAATGACACCGTGTGTGACTGCCATGTGTACTTACAAAGCCATAGTTTTGTCTTGTAGTAATTTAACAGTGCAGATGTTCATGTATAAGTGGCTGCCTGTCTTGTTCTGAATTCAGGAGACCTGGTATGTCCCCCATCAAGACGTTGTCTTAATAAATGTGACGCAGCTACAATCAGCAGTGATGTTTCCCTTCATCCTTATTGCATAAACCCATCAAATTGGTATCCTTGTAAAGAGCCACACATTCAGTACTCATGGGATTCTTCACTCGTTGTTTGTTGGTTGGTCGGTTAGTTTCATTCCCTTCAGCCTTTGACATGGTGCTGCTATATGTTTGTATTGAGTCTAGAAGTGATTTGCTGAAAGAGATGTGGTGGCGATAAGCTAGGAATGATGGGAGAGGTGATCCAGGACCCAGGGGACACAGATATATTATCCTCTGTAGTATCAGGAATCTTTTTTTTTTTACCTCAAGGTGGAAAATCAACTGAATGATGAAAACTAGCATGTATATCGGTGCGATTCACAAACACACACCAAGAGACTGTCATGCAATCGAGGAAAGGAGACCGTGGAGGTCCCAAGCTTTTCTCTTGAATGTGTTTTCAGGGGGAATTGAGAAGTGATTGACTGCATCCTCCCATCCCCACATGATAAAAGCTTGGCATTGTGTCTCAAACCTGTAGTCTTAGTTCACTATGGTATTCATTCCCAAGGATCAATGGTGATCCTGAAATACCATGTTTGATTTTTGTTTTTATTGTTCACAAACCGGTCACTGGTCTGAAATGCACAATCTTGCTGACCCATCCTAGACATGAGGTTAACTAGAATAAAACTTGAGCTTCAAAAACCACTCGTCTTGTGTGATTTGTATTTGTAATGTGGTTGCACAGCTTTTGATGCTAAACGTTAAAGGGATAGAAAATTCTGGCATTGTTTTCTCTCCCCTACATTTCCAAACTCTAAGAATTATGTTTTTGTGTCTATACAATGAAAGACTTTCATTGTCTATCCCTTTAAGTCATGATATTTTATTGTTTTATCAGGCTAATGATTTTGATAGTCATTACTTTAATAAAAAATATGTTTATTCTGATATATTTTGGTCTAATAAGCATGAAAAATGTTGGTAACTTTATTTTACAGTGTCCTTGTTACATATGTTACATGCGCTTACCATAGTAATAACAGTAAATTATGCATAATTACATGCAACTAACCCATAACCAAATCCTAACCCTATAGTAAGTACATGTTGTTAATTAATATTACTCAGTACTTAAATGTACAGTATAATTACATTGTAACAATGACACCTTAAGATAAAGTGTAACCAAATTGTCTTTCAACAAGCACCTTCTTAAGAAATGCCAAATATTAACCCATCATTAATGTTTTGACAAGGTTATGAACAAACGTTCTTCCAGTAACGTTAAGAAAACGTTCATTCAAAGTTGTCTGGTTTTTAAAAATGTTCTCAAAACAAAAACATTATTTATACATCGTTCATGGGACATTTTTAAATGTTACTACTTGTTTCGAAATGTTTAGAGAATGTAACATTCCCATAATGTTTGCAAAATGAAATGTCCCTTTAACATCAACATAACCAAGGGGAAAAAAAAGGATGTTTTTTTATCCATTCTGCAAACATTCAGAATTAACGTAATGGCAACATTAGCAAAACATTCTTAGAACATATTTTGGTTTGCTGGGAATATGGCCCAATTTCAGTTAATTCACCCTTTTGGCAAATGGAAAACTAAATGCTTAAGATATTAAATATATCAGCAATTGCATAGTAAGAAAAGGATTGTCAGGCCGTCTGTGAGCCAAACGCCTTCAAAGATGAGCAGATGGAAACAGGATGCTCTTGATATACTAAATATTAATTAACCAGGAAATTGAAGATATGCCTGATGTGCACAGCTCAAGCAGATTCAGAAATTAACAACATTTTAGAGGAAGTGAATGTTGAACCTTGCTGAGTCGAGAAAGGATTGGTCTGTTGAGTAAATAAACGCTGTTCTCTCATGTATCAAGCAGGTGATACCCTTCTTTTATTGTCAAAGTATTATCTGGCATCCCCGACAGACAGTCTTTGATGTTGTGTTTTGAAACACACGGCAGACATCAGTGAGGAGACTGCAAGAAAGAACTCGGACTATTTCACGCACCTACGCTACTGACTGAGGTCTGAGATAATACTGTGTCTTTGGCTTTTGGCATCTCAGTGTCTGCGGTTTCAGATGAAGGAGCCACATTGCTCCTCTCTTCCAAAAGGCTAAAGTGCTACCTTTCGAAGGTTTGCCTTTCCAAGATCTGACATTGTGGCTGCATGCAAAAACTAAAATCTGTTCACGTATGAAAAGTGCATGTAGTCTCCCAGCCAACTTTTTCATGGTGGGGCCAATGTACTCAGCTAACAAAAAAATGTTCTACAAAAAACTAGCGGCGACGAAAGCTAAAAGTGTTGCGTCTCAGCCAAAAGGCTGCGCTTGAACACACTAAATGGACTAAAGCCATGTGCCTGCTTTTAAGGAAACAACTATATCAGCAGGTATCATCAATAGTCAGGTATATTTTCGTCATTCAAAAACGGAAACTGAAACTAGGACTGCAGATATACAAACCGTAAACAAAGCAGCGCTTGCATACCATTTTGAATATCAATCATCAAAGCTCAGGCAAGATGACGTAAAATTATAACAGCCTTCTGTCTGTACATCTTGACTTCTTTGCTCGCTTTCATCACTTTCGCGTTTATTTCCGTGCACTGACTCGTTTGCTAAACTGAACTGCCAATCAGAGTTCTCTCTCCCTCTCTCACCGATGGCTCGACACTGATTCAACATGCTGAATCGGCCCAAAAAAGTTCTGACTGGAGCCAACTTTGCGGAACACGCTGAGAAAACAAAGCTGACCAACTCACGAAAACGGCCCGATATTGCCCGATGGCCGACCGTCGGCTTGATGTATCTCCGCCTTAAGAACGCCTTTCTGAATGTTTTTAAAAAGTGTTTTGTTGGTTATATGACCGTTAAGGAAGCTTTCCATTTTGTTAACATTATGGAAATGTAACTTTTGAATGTTCTCTGAACAAATGTTAAAGAGATTGTTCACCCAAAATGAAAGTTCTGTCAGAATCTGTCAGTCTCTCCCTCATGTTGTTCAACCCCGTAAGACCTTCGTTCATCTTCGGAACACGAATTAAGATATTTTTGATTAAATCTGAGAGCTGGATCACTCCTCCATAGGCTTCTAAGGGATTGAAACTTGTTCCCCAAAAAGTTATTATGTAATTTTTGTGTGAACTATCCCTTTAAAGGAACGTCCAATAAAAAGAGTTCCATGAACAACGTACAAGTATGTTTTTGCGATAACGATTTCATAACATTTTAAAAGACCAGATAACTTTGAACAAACAATATTAACACTACTGGAAGAATGTTTTTTCTTAACTTTGAGAGAGCCTTGCCAGAACATTAGCCAAAGATGTGAGAAGCTGGGTAGGTACGATATGGTCTTGAGATATGGGCCCTACGTTGGTTTGTCCATGAGTGCATGTCGGCCCCAACTGGCGCTAATTCAGATATAGGTACGGCGTGAAACCCATGGAAAAACCCTGGTAGGGCCCATACCTCAAGACCATATAGTACCCACATTGGCCCCACCAACACAATCTCACAGCAATTCGTAACTATTTTACGTTTTGCTTAATCTGTGGATAATCTCAAATCTAATTCAAATCTGAAACCTGCAACCACTACAGCATTTAAAAATCATGGCGCATCACACACTACAAGATATTCTTAAGATTATCATGCCAGATTTAGCACCTCACGAGATCTCACTAAATCATCCAATTTAAAATGCGGACCTGATGTGTCCGCAAGATTTGATCTGTAAATGCCTCACTGTGACAGAAATAAGCGGTGTGCTTCGGATCAAAGTTGCAAGTAGACTTTGGATGCATTAAGGTGAAGCAGAATGGTTCAGAATGTCACTGCACTCCATAAAATATTAAACCAGATGGCATCAGGAAACAAATTAATCTATAGATCTTGTCAGTGCCATAACCAACTGGTGTCAACGTGATTTTACTGGATCTGGATCTGCATAGTTTCACTGCAACCCTCTAATTAAACACCAGAACCGTCTAAGGATTACTTAAAACTGCTAAGTTGGCTGAATTCGGAACTAAGTACTGGCTACTCTTACAATGTTTTAGTGAGGGTAGTATACTTAGTTTTTTCTATATTCACTCTCGTCATGTTCACTCATATGTCCAAGAAGAGTAACCGAAGATGTAGTTCATCACATGACTATGAACGTTTAAACAACTGACACCCACAACCAAGACAGCAACATAGTGTATGTATACCAGATGTGGGCCAGATCTGGGCCAACACTAACTATCTATCTATCTATCTATCTATCTATCTATCTATCTATCTATCTATCTATCTATCTATCTATCTATCTATCTATCTAACTATCTATCTATCTATCTATCTATCTATCTATCTATCTATCTATCTATCTGTCTGTCTGTCTGTCTGTCTGTCTATCTGTCTATCTATCTATCTTATATATCTCCTCCTCTTCTTTATCGGCATTGATGGTTCCATAAAGAACCTTTAATATCCATGGAACCTTTGCATTCCACAACTTTCTTAATAGTGGAAAAAGTTTCTTTTAAAATGTACTAAAATTTATTACAATCTACTTAAAAATCTGTTGACTGAAAGGTTCTTTGGGGAACCAAAATGGTTCTTCTGGCATCATTGCAAAAACCTTTATTTATAAGAGCTTTTGTGATCTTCATGCATAAGCTGCAAAACTCGTCTAAGATGACATCATAAGGCATTGTTTTGCTATTGGTGATTATTTACCGATAGATACTTCCAGGTGAAAAAGATAGAATGAAGTACTAATTTTACAAATCTCATTAGAATCAAAGCTATTTTTTAAAACTCAAGACACAAATGATAATAATTCAGGTCTACAGCAACTCTGATCAGTGTTAAATGACCATGAGGATTCATGTTGTCAGCGCTCATTGAGATCATTACGTCAGAAGTGAAATATTATATTAGCGTGTACAGTATATGACGACTAGCCAAAACTCAACCAGCCTCCCTCATGGCCACATGCTGCCCCCCCCCCCCCCCCCCCCCCCCCCCATCTGAGTGAAGTGGCTGAACCTTTCTTGTCTGTGCTGTGAATAGGAATTGCGCATTTATCATCCACATCATGAACCATGTGAGGAAGCGAGCAGCTCAATGCTGAGATTGGAGCTTGTGTGTGTGTGTGAGGGAAAGAGTGGGGGGTATGAGGCACCAAGGCAAAAAAGGGAGATACTATGCCACCATTCAACTTGGGGCCTTTTTTTTTTCAAGTGCCCGTCGGTTGCATTTGTCACGTCCTCCTTTCATGTCACCACTCGCCACCTGCTCCTGAAATTCCTGAACATTTTCTGAAACCTTCCAGCGTCCTGCTTCATTTTCTCGGCCTCCCTCCCTTTCGCTGGCCCCATCCACTCTGTTCCACAACTGAAAGGAAACCAAAGAAACATTGCTCCTCTAACTCTCTTTCACAGACTCGGCCCTCTGTCTTACACCCCCCAAGTTCATGTTCTTCTGTTCTGCATTTGGAATTAGTCTCTCCCTCGCTCACACACACACACACAATATCTGAGAAACATGACAAATGATAGAGACACCTGACTCTACAGCCAATCATAGATCATAATATTTGAGCAGAATAAACTAAATGTTAAAGGGAGAGTTCCCTGCCTGTGATCATTTATTCACTCTCACGTCGTTCCAAACCTGTGTGACTCTTTCTTCAGCAGAAGAAACAATATGACCTACATACAAAGAAAGCCATTGGCATCAATGTCATTTCAATCCCAAAACACACTCGTTCATAATAAGGTTTGGAATGACAGAGGATGAGTAAGTGATGACAGAATTATCATTTTTTGGATGACTATTTCTTAAACATATATCCACCTTTATTTTTAATGTACAAGCAGGTGCGGTCATAATTATAAACACACTGGTTTGTAGCGCATATAGTTTAACCGTTTACTGCACTTGCTGTTTAATTTTATTCTTAGTTATTTACATCTAAAATAGCTTACTTCATCGTTGCAAAATTAAGTGATAGTGGCTCCAAAAATTTGTGGAAAGAGGTCACTCTTTATAAAGGTATAAATATGGATATTTCCTTTACAAAAACCCATGGCTTCGCTTCAGAAGGCCTTTATTAACCCCCTGGAGCAGTATGGATCATTTTGTATGATGGATGGATGTGCTTTTTTGGGCTTCAAAATCTAATGTAGCATTCACTCCCATTACAATACCCAGGATATTTATTAATGTCACTCAGATTGTGTTTGGCGGAAAGAAGAAAGTCATACACACCTAGGATGGCTTGAGGGTGAGTCAATTTAATTTTTGGATAAATTAACCCTTTAAATCATTATATTGGATACCAAAACATCAAATCAAGAAAAGAAGGACAGAACAAGCACATTTTCAAGCAAAACATTTCTCAAGAAGGATGATGAAACAATAGATAGTGTGACACTTTGTGGTTGTGAAACATTTGTGGAACACATTCCTGGTTAGTGTGGTGATGAACTATGAGTGAACTTGAGAACTGACTTCACACTATATCATCTAAAATCACCTACTTGTTTTGAAGTCGGCATTAAACGGATGGTCTTTTCTTTACTATTGAATTATTACTAGTGAAACAGCTTCTCGTACAAGAACAAATGTTGGGCGGGGCTTAATTTTGTCAACTGGGAGTTGATTGGATGGTTGTGTTTTGCTATTGGTTGATCTCATGTGAGTGACAGGTTGCCCTGCCCTCACTCCTGTAAACCCGCCATGAGAGAACAGATTTTGCTGAAAGTTATTTTGACTGAAGATTACAAGGGCACATGAATTAAAAATAAAATAAAAATTATGAGCACAGATGAATAATTTATAGTACTGCAACATTCCATAAAAAGGTCAGAATTATGCATATTACAGTGTTTTACAGTCGCTAGGACACATTTCTCAATACTTAGGTCACTTTTTCAAAATTCTTCACACAGTGAGCACAACAGAAGTAGGCCTATATGTGGGCTAAACTGTGGATCATTTATCATTGATTTGGCACAGAATGCATTCAATGACTACATCTTTCAAATTACATTAATTCTTTTCTCACTTCTACACAACAACCGCCAAAACTCTGTGTACTTACAGGCCAGTTTGCACATGCTTACACACTGTGTTCAAAACTGGTAAACTTAAGTTCAAACCAATAACATAATACAAAACTGAATATGACAGCAATTTGCTACATTTCTACAGTAATATTGTAATGAAATATATTTTGAATCTAAAAATTAAATGCTATAAAAACAATTGGACCTACCACAGCTGATTCCTATTATATCTGTATCGTGGATGGTGTGTCAATTATTGTATTTTGTAATTACTCTGTGCAAAAAAAAAAAAAGACAAAATATATTGAAGCATACTGCATCATGTCTGATTCATTCCAGTAACATATATTGCAGTGAATTCTAAACAGTAGAGAGGTGTGCTTGTTTTACAGAAGAAAACATTGTATAATGCTACCTGTTGTTAGTGTTTTTTTTAGGTCATTGTTTTGTGGGTGACAAAGTGTGTTTGTTGTCTGTCAACCTTTGCTAGTGTGATAGAAGAATATGATGATTTGAGACATGTATGAAGTGATTTGGTAGTTTTACTGCATTTTGAAAGTGAAATGAACTGCTGTGCCGAGCTAAAAGTTGGTTTGGAGAACTGTGTGAAGAGTTTTGAAAAAGTGACCTAAGTATTGAGAAATGTGTCCTAGCGACTGTAAAAAAATGCAATTTTATGGTAATTTTAATGCAAAAATGGCTCAGGGGTCTTATTGTCTAATGCAACGATATTCAGTGTCCAGTACTTCTTGGGGTCACTTTATAATATGTGTAGTTCTGGCATTCTAATTAATGTCTAAACCAAACCTTGTATGACTCCAAACAGCAGAAAGCGACTGATGTAGCAGCAGGTCTTCAGGGAAGAGCAGGGTTTTATCTGTCAGGAGCCTGGTGTTTACCTGCTGCTGCCCACGGCGTAGACCAGCTGCCATCTCCAGAAACACCCTCTAATACGCTGCCAACTCCTGTCTGCCTGAATTCTGATCTGCACCTCAGGCTTCAAGTGTGAGAGGAGCAGAACAAAACCAGAGAGCGTCGCTCGGCCCCCTGGCCTCTCGCACGGGCCCCACTACTGCATTGTTACGGCCACAGCAACTGTCCCCGTTCTGGGCCCAGGAGAGGGGAGGAAAACTATCTGCTGACCACCCCTGAGGAACCCAGCCGAGGAATATCGGAGGTTTCAGGGCTGTTAACTAAAGGCCCGTTCACACCAAGAACGAGAACTATGATGATAACTATCAGTCTGTTTATTCTAAGCGTGCGCTGCAGTTTCTTGGGTCAAGGATTGGATTCTGATTGGCTGTCAATCTTTTTAGAATGACTTTTAAAGTTTGTGGTGAAAATTAAGTTTTTAATGTTGTTTATATGCCTACGTGGTGTTTTTAATGTGGTTTAAGACAAACCATGTGCAAAATTCATAAGTCAACACCATTGCTGAGTGTAAAACTGCAGTGAACCAAAGCGGTTTGAAATTGCTGGTGTTTCTGACGTCACAAACTACCTGGTAACCAGTCAGATCAACGAGTGATCGTCAACGAGTGGATCTCTGAGCTGAGTGAGTGGAGGCGGTGCTCATTTGCATATTCATAGAACCGCGCATACTAAATGAGGCAAGGGTGTAGTTATATTCAAGCTATTTTAAGGCATGAAGACATTTTTTTCAAGAAAAAATATGTCATTTTGGTGATCAAAGATTAGTTTCAGAGATAAAATTATTGACAACAGGGGGACTTTAAAACTATACCTTTATCGTTTTAGTTATTGTCCTTGGTGTGACTAAGATTTGTCTAAGTGACTAAGTGTGTGTAATATTAAATCACTCTAATCCAGCAGCTCTTAATTATATGATCTTCATATGATTATTCATTTTATATTGAAATAAAGACTTGCATTTTTTTTAAACTTTATTATGTCTTTCCATTCAAAATCATTTAGCACAATTATACAAAAAAACATTTCCTTTAAAGATAAAAACAATTGTTCCTAATTATATAATAATTGTTCCCTAATAATAAGCCTTTTAAGTCAAAACTTTTACAGCATCTCTTGCAAAAACTGTCAATACGTTTATCCATTTATTATTCTAATTCAAAAGTGACAATTCTACTGTACTTGCAGTTCACCAGCAGGAGGAGCCACATAACTGCAAAAACAATTCTCATATTTCACCACAAGATGGAGTTATTTGAACAGCACTGATCATTAAAGATGCATAAATACACCTTTGTATACAGATTTAAGTCATTCTTCTGCACACTGGAAGGGTTAATAAATAATTTGCAAGATGGAATATTCTTATAAAGACAGTGACTTTGGTTTGTCTTGTATACGAGATTGACTGACATTGCCATTTCATCCTTTATATCTCACTTTAAAACCACCAATCTCCTAAGAATACCACTCAAACTCAACCATTGAGTATTCAGTATTAAGAACTGCCGTACGACTCCAGTGAGAGTGATGACGGTCCACGCCTGTACACACTGCATGTGAACACCAAAAGCTGCCACATCTCGAGCGGCGGCGTCTGCGGATGATCATCATGAGTTTGCCACGACTGCTGGAAGACTCCTGTAGTCTCAGAAAGACATTCCTGTTGATCCACGCACATATTCTTTGAAGTCTGCTGACACGTTCAGTAAAGAGCACACCTGTAGAGGTGAGATGTGTTAGGTAGATGTCATTATAGCAGATACAATGTAAAAAAAAATTTATATATATTATAGGAGTGTAACGATACACAAAACTGACGGTTCGGTTCTTCCCACGGTTTTGACGTCTCGGTTCGGTTCGGTGGGGTTTAGTAAGCTAAAATTGCTTTTTTTTGTTTTGTTTAAACAGTGGTCTAATGAAAATTTTTTGTCTTTGTCTTTATTGCAAGGATGAAAAAAAAAAAAAAGATCTGCTAATGCTGTAAACTATATGGAGCCCGCACATTACTATAACATTAAAGGCTAACAACAGAGCCTAGACTTTTAGCCTGAATTCAGATGCTATTTATTTTTTCGATATAATAATCAACACCCAACACATTGTATATAAACATGTAAACTGAACATAAGGCAGTTTTTGCATTAACTTGTATTTTTACTCTAATTCGATATTGAAATATAATAATTTACACAGTCATTTTCATTAAAGATATTTTAAACATACATTAAATAATCAAGATATCATTAACAGGCTAAGTAAAATATAGCCTAATATATAGGCTAATATAGTGCATTTATTTAGTGCAAGAGCTGTGGACACTGGATGACTTTCCTGCTGAGGTAAATATATAGCTGAATAGGGCTGCAGCTATCGATTCTTTTTGTAATCGATTAATCTAGCACTTAATCGATCGATTAATCGGATAATTTTTTTTGTGTGTGTTTTATTAACAGAATAGTTATATAAAACTTGTGTCTATTTCAGTTAAAGCTGTTATAAGTTATATACTATAAGTTATATAGTATGCAAGTTATAAAGCTATCTCATATGTGAATTTCTCCTTTAAGATGTTATAATATAACCACTCTAAGCATCCAAGCATATTTGTGTATTCTGGTAGTTTAAGCTGAAGAAGAGATGTAACGTGACTTGTTGTTGAACACGCAGTAAAAGCTGACGCACTTTTTGTTCCGTGCTTTTTAACTGAAAAATGAGTACTCCGAATCTTTATTAAAAACCAACAGGCTGGGGACTTTAATTTTTTGTTGTTGTCTGTAACTATTTGGCAGACGTGAAATACAAACAAGGCCTCGCGAAAGACTGCAATACAATATTTGTTCCTCCATCACGTCCCGGTGTGTACAGTGAATGCATGCTGAAATTATTGTTGCGTGGCTACATAAAAGTTTAAGCATATGTGATGCATTGATGCAATTGGTCTGACTGGCGTGAGTGTGTGTGTGTGTGTGTGTGTGTGTGTGTGTGTGTGTGTGTGTGTGTGTGTGTGTGTGTGTGTGTGTGTGTGTGTGTGTGTGTGTGTGTGTGTGTGTGTGTGTGTGTGTGTGAAGGGGTTATTTTTTTAGGCTATACTCTCTTGCAATTGAACGTGATAGTTACTTTTACTACTTAAAAACGTCATCAAAGCTAAAAATCATATCTAGTCAAACCGCATCACGACATCGCTACAAATATAGTATGGGATTAAAATCAGTGAACATCAATAGGCTTAGACTACGTTAACTTGTTTCAGCGATGCTTGGTGAAACAGCATGGAGTGGATGTCTCCTGTTCAGATGCTGAATCATGGAAGATGTGCTGTTGTGGTAGCCAGCTCTATTTTGCAGTAGAGACACTGCACCTTGTTGTCTTCTTTATTAAGTGTGTAATGTTACTCTCCGCCATCGCGCCAACTAAATTCAAAATATATGCTTCCTGAACAGGTCCGTGAGAATAAACGGTCCGTGCGAAACAATCAAATCCCTGCGCCGCGCGTATAGTGCGCGTCATAGGAATTTAACGAGGAGTTTTTGCCTCGAGGAATTTTTGTAATCGAGTAACTCGAGGAAGCCCTAAAACTGAATTCGTTGTGTACACAACTACACATAAGACATGAGGTCCGATGAGTCGGGGCATCAGGGGGCGGGGCGTGTTCGGTACACCACGAGAGAATCGCGATACGCATCGTGGGTTCTGTATCGCGGTTTTTCGATTCGGTTTGAATATCGTTACACCCCTAATATATTATATATATTCTTAATTTGAAAAACAAAAAGAAAGTGTGATATGGTTAATGAGATTACCTGTCTAAATTTGGCACGCACTCTTCCCATGTCCTCTTGAAGTTTCTCATACTGAGGGTCTTCGTACGGGAAGTTCTGGATCACTCCGATCAAAGACTCCATAGCTTTCAGCCGTTTTCTAGGAGAAACTCGGAGAGTTAGCAGGCAAGTGAATCATTTGTTTCGTTTCCTTTCCTTTCTAATGTGCTGCAAGAACATACCTTGCTTTAACATCCCTGTCATTTTGAAGGAGACATTTCCATGCAAGAGCAAATCCATTATAAAAAGACACCTGGAAAAATAGGACATTTAATGCATTTACCTTTTCACAGTAACAAAAGTTTGCATAAAAATGTGATATATAAAACTGTATATATTCCATGGTCTGCACACACTTTTAATTCAATAGACAGTAACAGTCAAAAGTTTGGAACAATTGAGATTTTCTCCTGCACACCAAGGCTACATTTATTTGATGATTCAATACAGTAATATTGTGAAATATTATTACAATTTAAAATAACTTTCTTAAGTGTCAGATGATCCTTTAGAAATCAGTCTAATATGCTGATTTGCTGCTCAATTATTATTGGTTCTTGATTATTAATAAGGGCTGTTATACTATGATCAGTTATCTATTAAAACAGTTCTTATTGCTTAATATTTTTGTGGATACATGATTTTTTTTTTCAGGCTTCTTTGATGAGTAAACATTTCAAAAGAATTTTAAATATAAACCGTTTGTAAAATTATAAATTGCTCTACTGTCACATTTGGTCTTATTAATTTAATGCATCCTTGTTGAATAAAAGTTATTTATTTATTTATTTGTGATAGTACTTACTTACCCCTCACTTTTGAATTGTAGTCTATCACAATCAAAAATAGTATCCAGCAAAAACAGTTTGCAGCATTGATAATAATCAGAAATGTTTCTTAAGCATCAAATCAGCATATTAGAAAGATTTATGAAGGATCATAAAGACTGGAGTAATGGTGCTGAAAATTCAGGAATAAATTACATTTTAAAATATATTAATTATATATCTAAAATTTTAACTGTATTTGTCATCAAATAAATGCAATCTTGGTGAACTCAAGAGACTTATTAAAAAAAAAAAACAGTAAAAAAAATATTCCAAACATTTGACTGGTAGTATTGTAGATATTTTTTATGTTTCTCAATAAATTCCATGAATAATAATAATAATATGAAATACGAAAATAGACAAAGGAAATTAAAATCTATAATAATAACAACTATATAAATGTTGTAAAAGTTTTAGATGAATCACTGCATGTCACACACTGCTGTCAGTCACTGACGTCAACTGCCTGTTCAAAAGCCATTGTAATAACGTTAATAACACAAGAGAAAAACCCTGAGACTGCTTTTCCAGAAGAGTAAGTCAATATGCATACTGAAAAGATGTGAAACCTGTAAAGAGATCTTTTGCTAGCGTCCTAAAGGTGATATTTCTTCAATGTAACGTTAAAGCCACTGAATATGCCATCATGTGTGAGTATTAGTCCATATAAGTTACCTCAGCACTGAGTTTGGCTCCGTGCAGCCGCCCGTGGTTTCGACCCTCGATGGTTCCCTGTCGAGTTCCCTCCTCAAACCCTTCCCGATAACCTTCAACATGAAACCTAAAACAAGAGAGCATTTATGAGCCTAAACATATTTAAGTTACAGTGACCGTCACTGACTGAACTAAACCCACTGACACACTGAACTACTGAGAGAAGCGAAGACACCATCACGTGACGCAGCAGTTGTTTCTGTTTATCATTGGCTTGAACAAGTTACCTGTTATCGGCCATGGTAATGGTGTCGAATAAATCATCACCATTAGACACAAACGCCATTTTTCTAGATTTGGTTATCAATCCCGAAGTCTTTCCTGACGGAATCTCTCTTCTTCGTTCCAGTTGCCCGGATGTTGGTATTGATCATGTGACTGAACTACGGCGCCGTCTTCTGGAAGGGAAGCAAAACTAAGCGAAGGTTCATATCATAAAGTTCATGCTTGATAAAAAATAAATAAAAGTGAGTTGTCGCATTGGTTATAAATTAAATTAAATAGAAAGCAGAAGGTATTCGTAGCTTTACATGTAGCGAGATTCATTGAGGACCAAGCCCTCTTTTTCAAGTGCGTCTGCCAATCAAATTAATTCATTTAATTTCTCTTCTTTGGTTGTGAAGTATTATAGTTAGTCTTGTCTCATCGTGGAAATGAACCGTTAATGTTTTAATTAGTAATTTGAGTTCTTCAATTTAATGTTTATTGGGACATGCTAGCATGCTAGTTCGCTAATGAAATCAGTTGTCGAGGGATCATAATTTTAGGGAAGATATACAATATGTGGTCACATATTTAACTGTATAAATTAATTTAACTGTATATCTGACACCACTGTGAAAATGATTACAGCGGATTTAAGTCACAAAACCATAGCACTGCCACTTATTGTGCATATGCAGGGCCTAAAACTATTAAATACTGTAATAAATACTGTATTAAATATTTTTTACCAACCATGAAACTTATGAGAACCTAATTTTAGATACCAGTGAAAAGTCATAATTCTCGATTTCAATTTCGATACCCCAGCTAAAACTAGTCTGAAACATTATTGAAGAGAAATAAACAGTAACGTTATAGCAGCACAAACAAATACAACAGAACAAAGATACAACTGAAATAAACTGTGCTTTCAGGAAAGGTCTAACGGTAGTTTTTAGGTGCAGACATTTAATAAAGTAGGCTAATCAAATGTAAAATAACACTGCTTAATCTTCACTGTATGAATTAAACATAGCCTAATCCTTATTAAAGTTTAAAAAGTTATTCAGACAAGAGCAGGGAGTGATTTCTCTTTTTCTTTTGTTGTTTGATTAACATTAAAGACAGTGCAGGATTATTAGGATGCTGTTATTATTAGGATGTTTGCAGTGTGTGAGAATCAAATTGAGTTCCCTTTTGCGTCTTCTTGCGCTTGTATATTTAAGGCAAGGCTTAAACTTCTGTGATGATGCAGCACTGGCCCAATAACTGTTCCATGTGTCCACTATTACATTACCATCCAACTAGCAATGGACACCTTTTCATATATTCGCCAACACTGATTATGACTCGCATTTGGCGCTTGGTGTTAATTTTAGGCCCAGTGCACATGGATACATTACAAATATTTGAAAACAATCAAGAGTATAAAATATGTCAGCATATTTCACATACATTTAGGCTTAAAAATCAATGTTTGCATGTTCAAATTAGTGTTTTAAACTGAACCCGGCATCGCTCCTATAGTCTACAACAATTAATTGTGGAAAATGTGAATTATTTGTGTACATTTTCTTTTATTTTGTTTGTAGATAGATAAAGGCATTAGCCTAAATGACTAACAAAGAAATCACATGTTCTGGTAAGTATTTTAGCAGTACAGCATAAGTAAGGTTACCCTACAATAAAAAAATATTAAAGCATTTACTTCTAAAGCAATTCAAGTCATTATTATATGTAGTTTGTGTGCTTGCACTACATTATATAGTGATAAGCAACGGGCCCAAAGCTGACATTACAGTATACAGAGAGTTATGATATAGGAGACAGTTTACACTTAAATCACTGTTGCATATATTATCGGGGTATCTCTTTTGTGACAGGTATTTCTCTGTAGGCCGTCTCTCATGTTTTCTCCTCTCTATATACATGGGCTCTGTGTGACTTGAGATTGAGTAGTTGAATAAGGCACTTTCGTCTTAGTTACATTTAAAGGGATTCACCGAAAAAGGAAATTGCTTTTGTTGTTTCAAAACTGTATAAGTTTCTTTCTGGTGTGTAACATAAAAGAAGATATTTTGAAGAATGTCGGTAACCAAACAGTTGTTCGTCCCCATTGACTTCCATTGTATGAGAAAGAAAAATACTATGGAAGTCAATGGGGTCCAGAAACTGTTTGGTTACCTACATTCTTCAAAACATCTTCTTTTATGTTCATCAGAAGAAAGAAACTCATACAGGTTTGGAACAACATGAGGGTGAGTATGATGTTAATTTTGGGGTGAACTAATAACCCTTTAACACATTATCTCAAAATGCAAATCAATAATTTGCCAGTAGAGGGAGCCACAATATTACAAAAACCTTCCTGTGAATATTGTAAACTGTTATTCAAGTTGGCATCATGTGGGAATATTTTCTCAGGTCCACAAATCTTTACAATATTCATCAGTATTTTGTGGAAGTAGCCTGCCTTGTAATACCATGCAGTCTCAACAGTATCAAGAAAAAAATACAATTTTTAAGTCTTGCTAATGAAAGAGGAAGAGATTATGCTTATATTTAAGAATTAAAAATCGTATTGGTAAGAAAACCATTTAACCACCTTTAGCGTATAATCAATTAGATTTCAAAGTAATTTATATAACCATTGTAGAGTGTCATCTTTCAGAATAACTGTATAAAAAAGAATACAAAAGATATAAATATGTGTTAACTATACAATTTTAAACAATAATTAGAGAGTAAGGTCATCATTAAAAACTAGAAAAATAAATAAAAACATGGTGATGCACCATTAACATTTGGAGTGATTTTCTTTTACATTTCTACATTTTTTCCAGTGACTGTGTCCAGTGTTGAGTTTTCTTTTTACTGGACTTTCCAGCTCTCTCTGAGAGTCTGGCTCTGTGCTCTGGTTCACGACAGGACTGAATCTGCTTCTCGACCTCTGGGTCGTTTCTTACACCATCCACAAGTGATTGTTCACTCCTCATCTTTTGTTAAAACTGGGACTCTGGATCACAATCTGTGAGATCTTTCCAAAAGGGTCCATGCTGTCTATCTGAAGGCCTAACCGACGGTCCTGTCCGGGGCCGACGGGAGAGCGCTGTTCCCCTGAGTGGCGTTCGCTGGGTTCCTGAGAAAGTGTGTTCACCATGGGCAGAAACTGGGTTGCTGCCGTCCCGTCGTTACTGTGCGACTTAGCCAAATTCACAAGGGCTCCATAGTTGCTGGAGATGTAGACGTTGTAGCCGTCTGGCTGGATGCGTTCCAGAAAAGAGCAGTCCTTCTTAGAGTAAGTGTGCTGGGAAACAAAAGAAACGGCAAAAAAAAAACACTTTTTTTGTGCATATAATCACAATATGGATGTGTCATGGACCTGCCCTGTCCTGCGAGTGTTTTAAGGTTTATTGAAAGCTGTTTTGCATCACATGGAGAGGCCAAGGTTGTTATTGCTGTTTCTTTTCAATGAGGTTTTAGCTATGCAAACATACCCCGCCACGGGCAAAGGTTGCTGCAATGACACCACTCAAATCAGCCTATTTGGACAGAATCATTTTTTGTATGTTCTGGTCAATCAAGTAAAATGAGAAGTCAAGCACTCAAACAATACTTTGCACTGTTTATAATTTCTGATCATTCTGGCTACAGGCAAGTGTTCGGTATTTAATAGAGAAGGACATATAACCAAGATATTTACTATAACTCATATTCATTTTGGAGTTTGGCTATATGCATGATGACTGTGTTCACCAGTGTTGGTCCTGCTCTATAATGTTCTTGGGTTTTAACGTCAGATGGGAGGAATGACCCATGACCAGAACATAATGTCAACAGAGCTAGATGTCTGTGGCGAAATCGGCTTGTCTACACTTCCTCAGTCACAGAGGGCATCGCGAGGTGACCTTAGCACAACAAGGTTATCTGTCTCTGACGAATGTGATTGTGTGTAGTTTTATTTTGACTGGTGGCAGAGTGCCAATGTTGCACTGTCTAAGAATAAAATTATTGCAATATGCACATCACTGTTCTAAAATGAGATCATCTAAAAACATAAAGCCTAGGTTGACCTCTGTCTACACATTCTACCTCAACTCGTTTTTGAAATAGTGGATAATATAATCTTGTGGTCAGGAATCAAAATCGTGCACTCTGAAGCAATTTTGTGAAGGAAATTGTAAAAGTATCTGATTTTCTTTTATATAGGCCTGATATTAGTAGTCTATAGGTTCCAAGAATGCTATTCTGAAAGTGCACAAGCGTGTCAAAAAACAAAGCAAAATCAACAACCTTAGGGCAGGTTCACACAGAAAGTTTAAAAGTTGTACTTGTTTGCGAGAGATGCTGCAAACGCACAATGGTTAAATGCGTCCGTCTAGCGCATGTTTATTGAAAAACAATGTAAATGTAGCAGTGGTTCTGCATGTGTGAACGGCCCCTAAAACCGCCAACCAGTGTTCAAGTAGATTGTTCAATAGATATTCTTAATAGAACTGTTAATACAAATAAAGAAGCTTACTTTTTAAGAATGCACATCTTTATTATAAATCTTTATCTGATTGTCAGACCTACCGATCCATACAGTTTCCCTCTTCTGTCCATGCAGAGAAATCGGGAGCTTGCAACTCCTTTAATGGCAACACAGCCCGTGTCCACCGGACTTATCTCAACCAGACCTTTAGGAAACAATATTCCATTTTAGATTGCAATAAAAGTAAAGAATCATATATATAGGGCTTAATATAATTTTTTTTTTTTTTTTTGCTGAAAATCTGATTTTACAAATTACTGGTCTGCTCACAGATATTTGTCATGAATACGCTGGTATGAATTGAAGTTGCAGTTGCAATGGTGATGTTTGCATCAAATACAGAAAATGCATAGTGCATGTTGCAAAAATTATAATATATTTGTTAAATATAATAATGCATTACACCGGCAGTGACGTACTGAGTAAATGACATGACGTGAGGTTTGGTCTGGATCTATTAGTGAAAATTATTCACTATTATTATTTTTGCCTAAAAAATAAGTTTAGAGTAAAACATGTATGTGCAGATGTAATAAAGAAAATAATCATATTGAATGGCTGAAAATAAATGCGTTTTTAATATCACATACATTACATACATTTTGTTCAGGTTAAATGGACTAACCCTAAAAGATCACGACGGAATATAATATAGGTCATATATTATATAACTTTTATACACAAAAAAAAAAGTTGCTGCCTTAAATTTTTAAGTACAATCAACTTGGATGTTTAAGACATTTCAACTTAAATTACATTAAACTTATTTTTTTTATTGAATCTTGTATAACGCGTTAAAAAGTTGAAATTGCTTAACTTATTTTGTACATGTTGTCATAACTTTTTTGTATTTTTTTTTACAGTGTACAACTAATATTTAATATACTGTGTACATTGAAAAATTGTGTTTTTGATGTGATGGTTGCACCACTTGACATTTCAAACTATGTAGCATGTTTTTTTTATATTATGATGGAAATCAACATAATTATATATATATATATATATATATATATATATATATATATATATATATATATATATATATATATATATATATATAATACTTCTAAAGAAGTTAACGCGTTGTTTCAAATAGTGTTTCTAAAAGATGTCTCCTCTTTGTCATCTCGGACATCCTCATTTGTCATTGACCCATACGTGAAGCGTCAGTGCTGTGCTGTGACTTACTGTCCGAGCTCTGCGTGCGCGATCCGCTGATGTCTCCGTCTGTGTGGATCTGCAGATGTAAACCTCGTCGGGCCGCGTACAGATGTCGGAACCGGACCACTTCTCCCCAGTCATTCGCCAGATGTGGGCCAGAGTCGGGCAACGGGAGGCTTTCCACGCCGATGCTGCTTCCACACACAGTGACAACGAGTAAGAGGAGCATTATTAAGAGTTATCTGCAATAGTCTTGTTCTGCATATCAAGCCTGCACACTCTATCTCCTTTGTATTGCTCTGTTTTGGCGCAATGCTCTGCGACTGGCCTTTAAATTGTCCTCTTATCAGATCGATCGATAAGCATTTCCCCTCTTTGGCAGTTCTGAGAACAAGGTAACACACCCCGCTGGACATCCAACAGACGAAGACTGAATAAATCATCAAAATGCACCATGTTATTGTTGCATCTTTAATGCATAACGCTTTATTTTAAAATAATCTTCATCTCCTATTTCAGAAAGACATTGCGAGTTAGTCTGCATAAGAGTTATACTTTCGAACTGCGTTTGATGAAAAATTATAGCTATCTTTAAAAAACAAAACGTTTAACAAGGCCTATATTAACATGTTTGTTCCATATTAATAAGAAAGTTAACAACATTTAAGGACTGTTTGTTGACATGTTTTTGGATATTTTCACATGTGAAATTTTACTATTATGTAGCTATATGGCAAACCAACAAAATTTGTTAATATTTATTTATTTATATTTTTTTAAAATATTCTAGCATTTTCTACAAATATGGTTTAATGACCAAAGGCGTTATCGGTGAAATTGCAAAGTGAAAATTAAACAATTTAGCCTAAATTAATTTATAGAAATATAACTGTTTCGGCGGATCTATATAGCCTATTATTCTGGATCTATTTATTAATACTATTTTGAAACAAAATCGCTTCACTGCTTATTTTTTATCTAGGCTTTATGTAATGAATTTAGTGAGACGTTTAGGCTGCAGTCACCACAGTTACGCCGACATATATAGTTGACAGTTCAAAAATACCGAAAGTGGGCTATTTTAATAAATTTTGTATGATCTGCATTTTCAACATAATAATCCGATGAAGGTGGAATGAGCACCAGTTACCCATTTTTAAATCGGAAAAACCTCGTAAAACTCTTTAAAATGTGCACATGCGCACTGGACACAAGTAGAATTAACGTAATATAATGCATTTACTATGTTATGTTTTTACATATTGTGTTTTGTGAATTTGCAGAGAAGATAGCCTAAATAGTCCCATTCTAGAAAATGCTGTCTTTAAAAACGTCTTGGCCTAAATGAGCAGATTTCAAATTATGTTCCCTCTTAATCATAAGTCTTTGTGACAAAAGCGTTTTGCAAATTTTTCTAGAATTCAAAATTAGAACGTTGCAGGGTTGCAATTCAAATTGGTTGTAGTGGTCGCTAGGTGGCGCTGTGTGATCGCTGCACTTTGGCTATTTTATTCTTATTGATAAAAATGTACTTTCAGTTCAAACGTTTAATTCATTGTCAATTAAGAAGACTTACAACTATATTGTTCAGCACTGATGTCAGCAAACCTTGTGTTCAACACACATACAAGTGTTTAGTCAGTAAAATGATGGATGTTATAGCCTATATTATATTTTCAAACTGTAATATCAAGCAAAACCTAAACAAAAGAGTTGATATACAAAACATTAAGTAATAAATTAATGAATGCTGCTTTTGTTCTGCTCAGTCACAGTTACCCTTAGAATGCATTATCTCATCATTTGTATGACATTTATATATTCATTATTATAAGTATTCAGTGATGTCATGTCACTTTGAACGCTTGGCTTTGTGCATTTGTCAAAAATCAGAGGAAGGGATGTAAGTCTGAATGCTGACCTATGCTGTCATTCAGTTTCCAGTATACAGAGGAACACTGTAATTCACACACCAGTGCAGGTCATTCATTGGTCAGCCTCTATGATCTAATGATCACACTTTTTATTCATGAAAGATGCCAGTTCTAACCAAACCCACTGGGCTGTGCAGGAAAATTATGCATATTTGATTATGTAATACAGAGCCAATAGATCAAAGGTCCTTATCTGGATGTATTTTGTAATGCTTCCACATTGAAACCAGAGAACAGGGATGTGAAATCGTGACAAAAGTATTGAATGGGGTCGGAGCCACAGCCGTGTGGGCGAGTGCTTCGACATATCGGAGACCCAAGTTCAAATCCCAGATTTCCTGTCTGTCCACCAACTGTATCTAAATAAAAGGCAAAAAGCCTAAAAATAACTTTAAAAAAGTATTTTATGGGGTCACGGATATGTTATTCTTATATCATTTCTCCACAAATGTTGTGCATTGTAGTATTTTGAGCTACAGGGGGGAGATCCCCTGTAAAGTAAACAAGGAAAATCACATGTAGTGTTTACTTTTGGGTCGATACTGCTTGATGACGCACATAAGAGTAAAATACATAATGCCAGTGGTTTGCACAGTTTGACCCCTTTCGTTTCAACTGCCCCTGTTTTTGAAATGAAAGCTCACCTAGTAACAGTTAATGACAACTGAATGTCAACCTTGATATAAATTCCCACAATACCACACACACACACACACACACACACAAACACACACACACACACACATACACACACACACACACACACACACACACACACACACACACACACACACACACACACACACACACACACACACACACACACATATATATATACACTCACCTAAAGGATTATTAGGAACACCTGTTCAATTTCTCATTAATGCAATTATCTAATCAACCAATCACATGGCAGTTGCTTCAATGCATTTAGGGGTGTGGTCCTGGTCAAGACAATCTCCTGAACTCCAAACTGAATGTCAGAATAGGAAAGAAAGGTGAGTTAAGCAATTTTGAGCGTGGCATGGTTGTTGGTGCCAGACGGGCCGGTCTGAGTATTTCACAATCTGCTCAGTTACTGGGATTTTCACGCACAGCCATTTCTAGGGTTTACAAAGAATGGTGTGAAAAGGGAAAAACATCCAGTATTCAGCAGTCCTGTGCGCAAAAATGCCTTGTTGATGCTAGAGGTCAGAGGAGAATGGGACGACTGATTCAAGCTGATAGAAGAGCAACTTTGACTGACTGAAATAACCACTCATTACAACCGAGGTATGCAGCAAAGCATTTGTGAAGCCACAAAACGCACAACCTTGAGGCGGATGGGCTACAACAGCAGAAGACCCCACCGGTACCACTCATCTCCACTACAAATAGGAAAAAGAGGCTACAATTTGCAAGAGCTCACCAAAATTGGACAGTTGAAGACTGGAAAAATGTTGCCTGGTCTGATGAGTCTCGATTTCTGTTGAGAAATTCAGATGGTAGAGTCAGAATTTGGCGTAAACAGAATGAGAACATGGATCCATCATGCCTTGTTACCACTGTGCAGGCTGGTGGTGATGGTGTAATGGTTTGGGGGATGTTTTCTTGGCACACTTTAGGCCCCTTGGTGCCAATTGGGAATCGTTTAAATGCCACGGCCTACCTGAGCATTGTTTCTGACCATGTCCATCCCTTTATGGCCACCATGTACCCATCCTCTGATGGCTACTTCCAGCAGGATAATGCACCATGTCACAAAGCTCGAATCATTTCAAATTGGTTTCTTGAACATGACAATGAGTTCACTGTACTAAAATGGCCCCCACAGTCACCAGATCTCTACCCAATATGGCATCTTTGGGATGTGGTGGAACGGGAGCTTCGTGCCCTGCATGTGCATCCCAAAAATCTCCATCAACTGCAAGATGCTATCCTATCACTTTGGGCCAACATTTCTAAAGAATGCTTTCAGCACCTTGTTGAATCAATGCCACGTAGAATTAAGGCAGTTCTGAAGGCGAAAGGGGGTCAAACACAGTATTAGTATGGTGTTCCTAATAATCCTTTACGTGAGTGTATATATATATATATATATATATATATATATATATATATATATATATATATATATATATATATATATATATATATATATACTAGCCAGCCAAAACATTATGACTAGCCACAGGTGAAGCAAATAGGGATTCCCGTCTGGTCCGGAGCAACAGAAGCTCTACTGTGGCACAAGTCACACAATTGTAATGATGGTTATGGGAGGAATGTGTCAGAACACACACTGCATCTCACTCTGGTGTGTATGAGGCTGTGTAGACCAATCATGATTATGATGACCCCCGTCCACCGTCGAATGAGCCTACAGTGAGCACATGAGCATCAGAACTGGACCTTGAAGCAGTGGAAGAAGGACGCCTGGTCCGACGAGTCCCGTTTTCTTTTACATCTCATGGACGGCCGTGTGTGTGTGTGTGCCGATCACCTGGAGAAGTGATGCACCAGGATCACTGAGGGAGTGTGAAGCTCTGAGCAAACCCTGGGTTCGGACATTCACGTCGCCGTGTGTTTTACACGTGTCCCTGAACATTGCAGCAGAGCATGAACAGCCCTTCATGATAATGCTGGAAGAGGCTCGTTCAGCAGGAGAACACACACCCGACACACATCGACCGTTTGAGGAACAAGATGAAGTGTTCAAACTGTTGCTCTGGCCTCCAAATTACCCAGATCTCAATTACCCAAGTTTGATCCACCTCGTATAACCGGCAGGACTTGAAGGATCTTCTTCTGACGTCTTGGTGCCAGAAACCACAGAGACCACAGGACGCCTTCAGGACTCTTTATGGTTTGGCAGCATCAGCAGGACCAACAGCATATTAGGCAGGTGTCATAATGTTTTAGCTCATCTGTGTGTATATATATATATATAAATCTGTTTGATGCCTTTGACATTCTGTGAAATCATATTGGGTTTTTCTTCTATCAGTGAAATTAATTGGTAATCAAGAACACATTATGTATGTATATAAACTCTAAGAATCCCCAGAGGTCTACAATACTGTGACTATGTAAATGTAAATTACATTTAAGTGGAGGCATACAGTGCTATTACAGGTATGCAATGCGTTTTTATGTAACTCAGCAGACGGTTTGACTTTAGTCTTGTTTTTTTAAAGTTTGAAACAACCATGCTGTATGTAACTAGTATACAATTTCTAAAGGCAACATTATGCAATTATCGCTTTCTAACTTAACATGCCTTCTATTAAAAATTCCCATGATACTAGAAATGAAATTATTTTATATTACTTTCGAGTCTTTCGTCTGTGTTGCCATCGCATGTAAAACACCCTCAGATGATGCTAAGATGTGTAAAATACACACAATATTCACTCTCTTTTGGGTCATACATTGAAATAGTTTCAGATGTTCAACAGATTTATGTGATGAATACACTTTAGTGTCTGCAAAACACAAAGATGTTGGTTTGTGCACGTAATAAACACACTATACCTTAATATCAGGTAACATAATGTATCCTACATTAATATCTATTGCATATTTGTTTCATATACGTCACATAACATTTTCAGCATTACAAGAATAATTATGTTTTGGAGGCACTTATGTATAATGTGTTGCCCTCTTGTGGAAACCTCAAAGCTTTGCTTCAAGTACAATATGCAAAATAGACTTATGAAGTCATATCAACAATACTAATGCATGTACTACCTCTGGATATAGCAAATACACATTCAAGTAGTTTACTGTAAAAATACTGCAATTTACTGTAATCAGAGCATACAGGGAAATTCTAGGAAAAAATTACAGTAATAGCTGCCAGTATTTTACTGTAAAATGTACAGGAATTTTTAACAGTGTATCCCCAGTTTCCTTAAGGATGTTTTCCTATTAATTCCTGTGTAAAATGACACGCTTGAGTTGTTTATGGCAAGACTCGTAAGAGGTGGTTTTGTTTGTGTCGGGGAAACCGAGGCTTGATCAGACCTCTGAAGTGTCTGTGTGTTAGTGAGCTACTGCATGCTAACTTTGAAGCTCTCAGAGTGTGTTTTGACTAGGTGTCTCTTGTTCCATGTTGTGCCAACATGACCCACTTTGTTGGTGTTACTTTAATTAAAGCCATGTGAAATCCTCCTCTCTTGTTCTGTACTGAAAGGCCTGGGACTTTAAAGCTGTATAGATCAGGGTGCTTTACCGTGTTTTTTTTTTTTTTAGTCTTCAGTTCATATTTCCTGCAAATAATGGTTTGAAGGACTTTGTGTCAAAACTCTCTGGTTGAAATATAGGGAATCATGACAGCACAAACAATTTTTTAAGTCGTTGTAATGGTGATTTATAACCTCCTGAAACATGCATGCTGATGTGAAGAACATATAATGTAACATAAAGAGCTTTTTGACTCTCTAAACAACCATATACAACATATACAACCTAAGACAATGTAACACAATGTTAAGTTTCTCCTTAACACCATTGGTCAAAAGTTTGCAATAATTTCGATTTTTTAAAAATGTTTTTGAAAGAAGGCTCTTCTGCTCACCAAGGCTGCATTTATTTGATCAAAATACAGTAAAAAGGTAATATTGTGAAATATTGTTACATTTTTAAAGAACTTTTTCTATTCAGTATATTTCAATATTTAATTTATTCCTGTGTTTTTAGCATCATTACTCTAGTCTTCAATGTCACGTGATCCTTCAGAAATCATTTTAATATGCTGATTTGCAGCTCAA